>NW_021632713.1:0-35221 GCF_004799145.2 Neltuma alba | reverse complement strand
TTTTTGTCACATGAGATATCAAATGCAAGAGTAAATGAGAGGGAAAAATCTCAAAAATTAAGTATAATTGTGCTAATATATATGGCAAAAAGCCACATATGCACATAATATCTTGAAGTTTTAAGCAATGGATGTATGTTTTTCTTAGTACAGGTCTAAACCAATGATACATTTCATGTGACTAATTAAGGGGTGTTTGGATTAGCTTTTTAGAAATTATTCTATAGAGTTCAAAATAAGTATGTGAGAGAAGTTTTGTCTCAACTTATATAAAAAACACTTTTTTAAAAAAAAAAATGTTTTTGAAGGTAACCAAGCACCCTATAAGAAGAGTTAGATACAATGATAAATCATATTTGATAGATAAAACTTGCTATACATAGACTACATGATTAGGAGGATCAAAATAATTTCAAAATCCTAACAGATCTCCTTATATACATATCTCTATTAGAAAATATTTCTAAATCCTAACAAATCATTAGATCTCCCCCAGTCCCTGGCTTCTACCAAATCCTTCAAAAGTCCTCCATATTTTTAGGAGGGGGAGGTATTAAATCAAGTAGGACTCGACCTCTGCCACCATAGTTGAGAGAACTCCACATGAGGCTGTCATGGCCTAAGCCAATGACTAAGAAATTGCATGGAGATCTCTTCTCCAAAACTCTTGCTGTCACTGATATCTCTTTCAGCGTGTGTTGTGGGGTTATGGTTGTGGTTGAGTAATGGATCAGAGCTTGAGCTAGAGAAGCTGGGATCTTGTTGCAAACAAGTGGACAATCTCTTGTCTCAGTACTCTTCTCTTTCTCACCATTTGAAGAATCCATGGCTACTGCTGTATGTGAAGAACTTGGATTAGACAGGTCTTGGTTTGAAGAAGAGAAGTTTGATCTCAGCAAAAAGATGAGCAAAACAGAAACCAGAAGCCCCAGAATGAGGAGCTTCAAGTTCAGGGTTTGATTAGCTTTGGGCCTCATAGTTACGTCGGAAATTGCAGAAGAATCAACAATTGTGGTTTTACTTGGTGTGATGTTTGGGAGGAAGAAGTAGAAGAAGAAGGTGAGAATTTCAAGAGGAAGAGAGGTGAATGAATGAAGGTATGGAGAGAGTGATTAGTGTTTGATGCTTGAAGAAGAAGGGAATATTCGATGAGGACAAAAGAGCTGAAAGAATTCTAAATGAATCAAAAACATTACAGTGCTTGTTGGTGGATCTGCTAAGTTGGTGAGATCTCTTTTCTCAAGGGCACAATAACTGGAGTCCTGGCAAAGCCTATAAAACAACCACCTTTTCATCTAAACCTTCGTCTTACTTGTTCCCTCCTTTTTATGTGACAGTGACCGTATATACATTTCCTTAATTCAGCATCGTATTACTTAAGACCAAAAATGGAGTGGGAGAGCAATTCATATGCTTCATGAGTTCTTGCTAATTTAACAATATAATAATAATAATAATAATTATTATTATTATTATTATTATTACTACTACTACTACATGGGGTTTGTGCTAAATGAGTCCAAATCCTGAGTGAGGTAGGTTTCTTTATTCATTGTTTTTTATTGATAATGTTAGAGTAATGTCCTTGTGGTTATTATTGAAAATAATCAAGTTCTAGATAACAAGGAAAATTAGTTGGGAGCATATGAATTTTCACCTTTTTTTTCCTCTCTAATTTTGAAGAGAATGACTTAACATGGATTCAGTCGAGATTTTTTGTTTCTTTTGAGGATTTTTTTTTTTTTGTCATTTTCCATTGATTCCCGCAAGAAAAGAAGTATCTTCACTGCACGTCTTTTGTTTTGCCCCCCTTTACCTCTCCACATTATTACAGCCTTTTCTTAATACAAGGAAAACATTTAATCAACGATCAAGTAACAAACTAGGATGTTTCGTGCAATGCATAATAGAGCATCGCAATTTCATTAAGTATTACTCTTTTGAGAAAAAACAAGGTTTATCATATTTTGAAAGAATAAATAAATAATAGAATTCCTTTATAATTTTACAGAAAATGATCTGCATACTGGACATTGAATACAAGTAAATCATTCTCACGAAAAAATCGCTATACAATTTTGACCTTTAGCCTAGAGAAAAATAAAGTTATGAAATGCATTACAAATTCACAATATTGCCAGCTTTTTCTCTGACAGGTTGCTGAGAGAGCCATTGCATTTCGATTAAAGATGATAAGCTTAATGCACTTTGCATTTCGAATAAGTGTAATCTGGTTCAGCAAAATCAACTTCACCTGTACAAGTTAAATATTGAGTAACCGATCATTGTCAGCAGAAAATGACCTCACCATCTAGAAACAAAACAATTTTCTGGTGAGTAAATTTAAAAAACTATCAAATCTTGTACAGTCGGACTCCCATTTGCCATCGATTTCAATTGCTCTCCACGCCATCCACCTTCAAAATAACTACGGTTTGGTGGTTAGAACTGAGACAGAAACCATAATCATTGATGTTCCGAGAACCCTTGATAAGGCTCCATGATTCCTGAAATTATTTCTCAGCATCAACGTTTGTCAAAATTCCAGAAGAAAGATGCAGGCATCCACATCCCAAGTTGAAGCATCATAGCCATCCTATTGAAAGTCTCGCTAGCGATTTCCCACATGGTGAAGTAGGGATTCAGTTTGGCCAGTGTCATTGCAGCATTTACTGATCTTGACCTTATCTGACCGTGCCTTGCGGACAGCTTGTAGGATTTGCCTTTCATGCTCCTTAAGCATTTCATCGAGATTTTCACCTCCAGGGACTAGAGGCCCTGAATAGTACATTTGACCATTTTTTGGGGCAAAGGCCTGCATCACAAAAAGAAGATCAAGGTATTACATCTGTTTTTCTGGGTTAAAAAATCAAGGTATTAGTAGGTAGCTCCATAATCATATTGATTATAAACCATCAGTCAGTCACAGCATAATCATCTTTCATTCCTCTTTTTTTACCTGGTGGTTCAGTAATTAATAGAGACAAAATTTTAAATGGGGATTAAAAAAAAAAAGGATCAATTGCACAAATACATGTATTTTCTCTACCTTGGAAGACTCCTTTGCGCAAGGATGCATTTCCTTCTTGTGCATAGACTTGAGCAATTGGTTGGATTCGTCATCAACAAGATGGTCATATCGTGTGCCAAAGCAATCATCAGGCCACTGTGAACTAGCATCTCCACTCATATCAAGCTTTAAACCACCTCCATTGGCAACTGAATTAGAAAACCTCGACAATTGAGCAGCATTCCTGTTCATGTAGGATCTTTGTTTTCTTAATTCTGCAGGATTTCCTGAATTATACACACGGCCAGGGCCAGCAATAGACTCTTCCTTGTTTAAATTCATATTACGTGAAGATCCATACACACTTGGATGCATTGACTGACCAGAATGAGAGAAGGCATTGAGTGCTCGTGTCTTTGAAGGTTCAATAGGGAAGCCAGAACCACCATCCTCATCAGGATTGAACTTCTCGCTAATACATTTAGGGTTAGCTTGTCCTTGTCTTTTCTGAAGGAAAGGGGAGGACAAGACATGGAACAATGCGTATTAGACAATTCTCATAAAGTTCTTATGAACAGGAGATCCACAAACTTTTTAATCTATGAAGTGAGGTACCTCAATTGATGACCGTAACTCAGCCTTAGCATCAGGTGCTGGAACAGCTTTAGAATCTTTGGAAACCTTGCTAGAGAATTCCTCTGCATTTCCTTTATTATTTGCAGCTCTTCGTCTGTATTCAAACGAACAAATGGGTAACAAAAGTAACATGCATGGAGAAAGAAAAGGTATAGAAAGTTGAGCGTCTTTCAATTGCAAATCATGCCCATACCATTAAGCTAAAAGAAGGAGAAAAAACTTTGATCTCAATTACAAAGATTAATTAGAGGATTTGAAAGTTGATATCTCAAAGAGAAGGGCAAGTAAAAAAGCCACTTTATCATTATTCAGAAGCAAGTTCATATAATATTATAGAACAATGGTATCAAAAGAGTGCTAGCTCACCAGATAATTTTTTTCATTAAAAATAAATATCAAAAAAATGTAGCAGCAGCATTTTCTGTTTTTACAATTATTGACTATGCTAATATCAGATGTGACCAAATTATTAGAATTTCCAATGGAATACCTTCTGGCTTCTTCTTGTCGAAACTTGACATCAAACTCCTTGCTTGGTGGATATCTTGGCAAAGTAGAAGGATCACATGGAAGAGGCTTTGTGGTAAAGAACTACACAAAGAGAACTGTTAGTTAGAAAGGAAAAATAAAGTTCAAAAGGCATATACTAACAATGCCATGAGATTGCACCGTGAAAAATATAATGGTAGAATAGGAGTATAGGACAGACTAATCCCACTCCATTCGAACTTGTGCTTCAACTTAAGTAGAACTTATAGCTACCTCGCTGTGAAGTGCTAAAGAAGCAGTTCCTCGATCGTCAGGTTCAATAGCAAGGAGGACTTCCAAAAGGCTTAATGCTGATGGAGGAAAATCCTTAAATGTCTCAGCAACAACACGTTTGTAGGGATGTTGAGGTTTGAAAATTGTTGCATGTGGTAGCTTTGACTTCTTCCAGTATTCTTCAGATGGTGATCCACAGAGTTTAAAGATTTTGTGAAGTTGCTCCACCTAGAAAATAGATAGCAAGACCTTATCTTGTTGCCCAGTTAAGTCCTAAAAAGTTCCACATGTTCAAAGACTAGAGTGGACCCCCATGTATTTGCACAGAGTTTGAGATATGTTGCACTATTCACAGCTTGTAAACAGTATGGCTTTTCACAACTTTGATAGATATATTGATATTGATTAATATCAATGACAGAGTTGAAGTCTGCATAACAATGGCCTTTAATTATTACAGGATATTTCAATTAATGGAGACAATCTGAAATTAAGTATTTGGCAAAAGATTAACTAGCAAACTTTTGGGCTTATACAGTTTCCAATAGAGGAGCAGCTAAACGTGTAAGAGCATTTTCAATCGTTATGATGGTTGCAGATTAAACAAGCAGATGCAATAATATGCTCATGGATTTTAGGCTAGAAACGTGACAATTTTCTTAAGAATAATTCCATTCTACTTCCATGGATGATTCATCTTCCAACACTCATGTAAGGATGCTAAGAAGAAAGAAGAGAAATTTGTCTACTTCAGACTTGATTCTGCTCAGAAAAATGGATGGTTAGGTTTCAGTATGTCCAATAAAATATAGAATGTAAGAAGGCACTACCTCTGTTCGTCCAGGCATTATAGGCTTTCCAGCAAACAACTCCGCAAGAATGCAACCAGCACTCCACAAGTCCACTGCAACTCCATAATTTGTGGCTCCCAGTAGGAGTTCAGGTGGTCGGTACCACAAGGTTACCACACGACTTGTCAAAACCTGAGCCTTAGAAGGCTCAAAGAAAGTTGCTAGCCCAAAATCACCAATCTTTAGATTGCCATTCTTGTCAATCAGAAGATTTGAGCCCTTGATGTCTCGATGTAGAACACCATGACTGTGGCAATGCTCAATACCACGAAGCAACTGTTGCATATAACATTTGATCTGCAGTATCACAGAAAATATGAGCCCCTTGTGCAAACTGAAGAAATAAAAGACATGAATGAGGAAAATTCTGTTGTAGAAACTTAAATTTCTACAATACTAATATGTTTGGCCTATAATATTTAGTTTAAGAGAAAATATTTATAGAAACGTGAGTTTAGCTCAAGATTCTATTTCTAGCTTGATAGTTTTTGGCTTGTATCAGACAATTCTGCTGTAATCATGCAGTGACTTCCAAAATCTTACAAGACTCGTAATGACCATAATTAAGCATTAAGCAAATTTATATTAAAAAACTCACATTAAATTAAATTAAATATATCTAAAAAGACGCTAATAAAATTGATTTGACCAAAAGGTTGGTGTTAGATTTAGAGCAACAAAAAACAAAAACAGGTTTTTGTCTGAACAATGGATGGACACAATCAGAAGGAAAAATCAACTACCTGCCCTTCAGTGAACTTGATGCCAGGTGTTGCTGCAAGCCCCGCAAGATCATGCTCCATATATTCGAAAACAAGATACAAGCTACCGGAGACCCGTGAAGTAATGATGCCGTCAAGTTTCATGACATTTGGATGATCAAGCCTTCGCAGTACAATGATTTCTCTTGCCATAAAACGAACACTTTCTGGATCCATATTAGCAAATCGAACCTTCTTCAACGCAACAATTTTGTTTGTTTCTAGATCACGAGCTCGGTAAACACTGCTGTAAGTTCCTTGCCCAATCTGCAGAATGACGGGAAACTTTATTTTCCTATTTTAAGAAAAACATAGGATAAATTCTCCTTGAATTAAAAGACAAAAGAATCGGCCAAGGAAGAACTATAAATAGACATCAAAGCTGCACTCGAGCCAAATGGTTATTCTTAAGAACCTCGAGAGGGTTAAAACCTTATCAACTGAAACAAAAAATAATATTTCATGCTTCAAGTACGGAAGAAAACAAGTTTCTCCCCAGCAATAAACGCTTCCGAGCATACAACAACTTAACAAATTATTTGAAAAGAAAAAAGTACTTTGCAACATTCTTCTAAATTTTAAATGGTGACCGCCATAAGTTACATTATAGCTAAAACATGGTTCGCTGAATCTCTTCAATCAAGAGGCATGTCTTTGAACACTATGATCATCAGGCAGAGGATGCTTCCACATCTGAGAGCCAATAATAAGATTTCAAATACAAATCATAGGCTTAAAGGATTGCTAATCTATTTATCTATCAAAGAAATCAATAAATAAATAATCATATTAACAATAAATGTACCAAGTGACCCAACATACCTTCTCCAACTTCTCATATGAGTCTGCTCTGCGAGGTATCCAACCATTAATGGCTTCCCCTGCAACTGCAGTAAGCCAAGAAGGCCAGCCAGCAAGAACTTGAGCTCCTCTTTCCCCTTTAGGTACGGTAACTATCCTAGCCATCTTAGGTTGTCCTTGTCCTCCATTTCCAATTCCCATGTTTGAGGCCATATGAACCAGCTGTTTTGCCGGCTTTGCGGTAGTTTCTGGTTCTCCGCTCTTCTCCCCCTCATCTGATGACACGGAAGCGGACCCTGAAGTTCCATCCCGAGACGGATTAGATATCAACCGTGTAGTCGCATCATTACCACTACCATCAGCCTCTATTGCGACCTTCTCTCCCAAAGTCAAATGTTTTGAGATTCTATTTGCCTTCGTATCCTTGTCTCTGGCCAGGTTCTCAGCAACGTAATCATTTGAAGATTTCGGTTTCGAGCACATACAACCCATAACACAAGTTTAGAGGCCACAAAATTTCTCAAATACACTCCAATCAATCAATATTGTCACTTTCACACAAACAAATATTAACGTTCTATGCTAGAATTGATGCCTTGGTCCGCCTCAGCATGCTATATCTCCGAGTTATGACCAATAAAATGAACTAGACCCAATGCTTCTCTGTTGCTTCAGTGGAACGAGAGCCAGATCCCCAAATCACGAATACGCATATCCTGAGAAATTCGTAGGAATTCTGACGGTTGACTCCAATGGAGAATAAAATCAAGGAAAAAGTGTGCCCCAAATCAAAATTCCTTACGTCAGCGAGAATCCAAATCACGAGCACCCACTTTGGAAGAAGATGGTTTAAAGGTGAACACTACTACAGCCGTGTCAGTTGTGAGCAGTTGCGAAACCAAACCACAATTGGTAAATGTGGATCATGGAAATCTCGCCTTCATAATTACGAACGCTCTAAAATGGTTGCCCTCCAATGTTTTTCTGCAACAAACGTGTCAATGCCACCAACGAAGCAGGCGCCCCAACTAAGCGAAACAACTATCTCAACCAGAAAGACAAGAATTGCACTTTTTACCTTTCTGGATTTGGAATGTGAGCTGTAAAGCAAAAGAAAGGATAAGGAAGTAGAGATCCTACGGAGAAAATATTCCAGAATTAGGAAGAGAAAGAGAGAGAATAAGAAGTTTTCGGATCTGGGTCACGCGGAAAAACCGAATAGCCTATGAATTAGGAATTATCTGTTAAGAAACGGTTCAGACATGTTAATGCAATATGATAGGGAGAAGAAAGTAAGTGACCCAATTATGCTTCGTTGGAGTAACGGAAGAAGAAAGTAAGTGAACTGAGCAGAACTGTGAGGAAGAAGAAGAAGAAGAAGAGAGAGAAGAAGAAGAAGAAGAGAGAAAGAGCATAGCGTTGTAATGGAACGAGTTCTGGAGAGAATGGCGAGGAGTAACGGACGAAGAGGACATGGAGGCTTACGGGCGTGAGCTGAACTGAAGAAGGAAGGAATAAAAACGAAAAGGAAACCGAAACCGAAAACGGAAACAGAGAGCCTTTTGAGTGAAGACAATAGAAATAGATCGGATGAACTGGGAATTTATTTTTCTTGGGCATTTGAACGAGAAGGATTCATTAACTGGAAGAAATGAACGGTGGAGATTCAACCACGTGTAAGCGTGTGGAGCCCACATAAATTCCATCCAAAAAAACCTACTAATTACTTAATATAAGATCTTATTTAATTTTTATTTTAATTTTAAATATAAGATTCAAATTCACTTTATCTCTCATATTTATATTTTTTCCTAAAGTAATCCTTCTAATAATAGTAATTTTAGCCAATACACTTGATTAGTAAGGATATTTTAGGAAAGACAACACATATTTATTACAAATAACTAATCCAACGTCTTTTCTTAATCTCCTCAAATTAGTCAACTAACTCTTATAATTATGACCGGAAGTAGTATATTTTGATTGCTTTATTTTAAATGCAGTAAAGTTACTTTTGAACAGTTAATCCAAACACTACTTTCATTGCTTCATCCTATTAAAACCTCGCCCAGGTCTGATGAACAATTTTTTAAACTGGTTCGATTAAGAATTTCAAATAAGTTGATTAGATTATATTTTATATTTTTTAATTACAGTCTAAAATAACATTGTTTTGAGTTAAAAAATAACAATCTATAATATTTACATTTTGGTATCTCTATTTCATTGAATTATATGTAATTTGTTGATCTACTCCCTTAATTGGTTTATTAACCAATTCAGTATTGTATGCATTATTGATATTTTATTTGTTGCTTTAAATAATATTTTTTTAAGAAAAAAATGTCAAAAAATATCTTTTAAATTTTTACAAAAATATGTTGATATTTGTTTTTCAAACGTAGTTAATTGTTATTAAAGTATAATGCACAAAACTAGTTTAGAATTTTAAAATTTAAGAGATATATTTTTTATATTTTTTTCTTTTCTTTATCACCAATCTTTGTTTCTGCATTAAAAAATCAGCAAATTTTTCTAGATAAAAATCAGCAAAACTGTTACATTTGAAATGCCGCGGAAACGAGAATGACATGAAAAAGGATATTAATGTTTG
The DNA here is from genome assembly GCF_004799145.2 of Neltuma alba. Classification (NCBI taxonomy): domain Eukaryota; kingdom Viridiplantae; phylum Streptophyta; class Magnoliopsida; order Fabales; family Fabaceae; genus Neltuma; species Neltuma alba. Next base: position 25,786 of record NW_021632713.1, on the reverse strand, counting down.
AAACAAAAACCAAATAAAATAAAGGCACTGCCAAATTTCAAAAGATTAATCTTTGAAAATCTTTCATAAAAATGGCAAGGATTATGAAGTTATCTTAAATCAATTAGGTAAAATAATAATGAGCTGAAATCTATTCCAATCATTCTCTTTTAAGTCTAGTCTAATCTATCTAATCTAATTCTAATTAAAAGCATGGAAAAGTAAAATTAAAAGGAAAAAATAAATAAAAGTAAAAAAAGATTAATTTACAAAGACAAATGTATCCTATAGTTGCAGGTATTACGACAAATTTGGTTGGTGGTTTTTATTATTTTTTAAAAGAGAGATAATGAATGTTGCAAGTAAAAATTTTCAAAATTCATGGATGTATTTTAAATTAGAAACAATTTTGTCATTATTTCTCAAGGGAGGAAAGCGAAATTTGAACCAAACTTTTTAAATCTTGTCTATACAAACAAAATGGCAAATTTTGTATTTTCGTCTTTAGAAATTACCTGGATGAAAGTAATTTTGAAATTTGGATTCTTAAAGATTAAGAAAAAGATTTATTCTTCCAGTAAAAAAAATTATTCAGGATATTTTATTTTATTTTGAGAAACGGTATGTGGAAAAGGTTTCTTTTGCATTTTTTTTAAGAACAGATTTGAAAGAATGATTTTAACAAAAAGAAAGAAAAACCTCATTTATTTTGTGCATATATTAAAATGAACTAATCTAGCAAAACTAGAAGAGGCATAGAGTGGTTGGATTGAATTTAGTTAGTGCTTATTTAGAATGGTAGTACTATTTCTCAAAAATAGTTTTTAGATAATAATTTATGCCTTTATAGAATATAAAGCGAGTATATGAAAAAAAAATTATTTAAAATTATATGAATAAGTACTTTTGTAGTGTCCAATTATGATCTCAAACAATACTTAAGTCTTAACTTCTTTGAAATTTCTTTTTGGAAGTTTATAAACAATTACTTATTTGCTTTTTAAATTTATAGAAAGTCTAAATATTTTTTTAAACAATTACTAGTACAATGTTGTTAATATAAAAAGACAAAAATATCCGTCAAATCTCATTTTATTTTACAATTTTTTGAAAATAAGTTTGTAAGTATACAATAAACATCAAAGGTAACTTCATTCCTCTAATTACCTTTGATCAAACAACATGCCAACACATAGCCATTATCCACCTAGGCACCTATGCATGTGAAGTATTCACATATTTACAATCCCAAAATGAAAATTTAAAAAATGGAAAAATAACCAAAAAAAAATTAACATCCTAGCTCTCCCGCAGAAAATGTAATATCAAAAACATTATATCACCTTTAATTTGCGATTTTTTTTATTACCCACAATTTCATTCTTGGAATTGGTTAAAAACTTAGAATTTTATGCCACTCATAAAAGCTAAATTTATACAAGATCGGGTTTGGTTAAAAGAAAATAATAAATTAATTTTATATATTGATAAAAATATAATGACTTTCATCCCAGACATATTCCCATGAAAAAAAAAAATAATATAGGGATGAAAAGAAGTATTTGCTAAACTAATACATATCTAATAATTTAGTTTTATTTTATATAATATTACACTACGAAATGAATTTTTAAAATTAAAAAAATTAAATTATTAAACAGTTAATGTGTATGAGTGCATCTACACCTTGGAGTATTGTCTCGAGTGCATCCAGTATCCATAGTCGAAAATTTTTTATGATACATCCAATACTTTGAAGTAATTTTTTTTAAGTGCGTCTGGCTCTTTAAAGTATTTTTTGTGTGTATCTAGCACATTAAAGTATTTTTTTACATACATCTAGCACCCAAAAATATTTTTTGATCCATCCACGCCATAAAATATTTTAAAGTGCTAAATGTACCTGAAAAAACACTTTGAGGTTCTTACATACCATGGAAAGTATTTTTTGTATCTTGGACGAACTACCTTCTATGGGTGAGGGGGAGGTTGTAAAAGGAGATTAGGGTCTTTGACTTTGGCACCTGTATTGACTTTCAGTATTGATTTTAAAAAAAAACACTTCGAAGTGCTAGATACACCTTAACTTATTAATAAATTCTTAAATTGTTTACCATGATCATAAAACCAATTTAATATATATAATGCATAATCATATAGAAGAGAGAGGAAGATTATTAAAAAAAAATAATCATAACGTTTTAGAAAAAGCATGTCATATTTTTTATAATTAACTAATTTACTTAAGGTATTTAATCTAATCAAATTAGTTAACATAAATCACCGTTGGCAAAAAAAAAAGTTAACATAAATGACAAATTTTGTATTTTAGAAATTACGTTCAACAAAGTAAGTTTGAAATTTGAATTCTTAAATATTGAGAAACAGATTTTAATAAAATTTTATTTTATTTTATTTTGAGAATCAATGTGCAAGACAAAGATTTTTTTCCGGCATTTCTTAAATATAGAAAGATAAACTTAAAAAAAAAAACCAAACTGATTTGAAGGAATGAAAATAACAAGAGGAATGAAACTTTTTTTCCTTCAAATTTTTGCCTAAAACACTTTGCAAAACCCCATATATTTTCTACAGATATTAAAATGAAATAATATCTAATGAGCAAAACGAAAAAATGCGTTGCTGGTAAGGGGGAAAAAAAAACTAAAAAAGGGGTCATTTGGTACAAATCAGTTAACTTATCAAAAAGTTAACTTCTTAGAGTGAGGAGTTTGTATCCACATTTTAACATCAAAAGATACGATTCAAATGGCGAACGGTACTTTTCTAAAAAAAAATAGTGTTAACGTTTATACAATCTAACTTTTGGATCTTAAATGGACTTATGGAAGAAGCTAATCAATCCTGCTTTTACTAGTGGGAAGTAACGGCGCGGTGGAAATGTAGTATTTTTCAATTTCTTCCTAATAATAAATTAATTTCTTTATTTTTAATGATGTTATTTTCAATATTTTTTTTACAATTGTCACGTTACATACATGATACATTAAATATTAAATATATACTATCTCCGGTTATTAGTATAAGAACTATTTAATTAATTTGAGAAGATTAAGAAAGTTAATTAAATTAGTTATTTATAATAAATAAGTATTGTTTTATATTTAGAATCAAGTTTAATGTCAAACTAACTTTTATATTAAAAACCGAAGATAGTATTACTTAATAAAATTTATATCTTTTTTATTCATTTTATATATAAACTAACTTTTTCATTAGTCATCCAAACAAGTTTTAGTTTCTCAAATTGACTTTTTTACAAAATCCAATATAAATATAAATCATATTATACTATCTGATTTTTATTAAATTTGACTTTTGTAAAAGTCAGAATGAAAAAAAGTTATTTCTCCTACCGCTAATCCAAACACACTCTTACAAACTCCTTTTTTAATACATTCATGACTTCATTTTAAAATTTAAAGTTTTTAGGAAGTCTGATTTTTTTTGAATAAACATAATATTTTTGTAATACAAAAAATATCCATTTTATTTTATTTTACAATTTTTAAAGATAACTTTGTGAATAGATAAGAAATATAGGGATCAATAAGTGAACTTCCTTTCTTTATTTGCCCCTTATTCATCTATGCATGTGAAATATTCACGTATTTACAATCCCAAATTAATAAAGAAAAAGAAAAAGAAAACGTTTAAGCAAAAAAAAAAAAAAAATGCTTGTCATATCTCTTCTGTGGAAAACGCAGCATCAAGACCATTATGCCATTTTTGGTTTGTACAATTTCTTACTACTCACAATTTGATTGTTGGAGCGGATTAGAAACTTAGAATGGTATGCCATTGGTCAAAGTTAAATCTATACAAGACCGAGTTCAATTCTTTACCGTAATCATAAAGTCATTTTTTTTTTGGGTAAAGTAATCATAAAGTCAATTTAATACATGTTTAAGAAACAAATGTATCAAGTTAATTGATATTCCAATATTCCTAATGAAGCAAGAAAATATATTAAAATGACATCAACTTAAAAGCCAGCTTGACATGATTACATGGATCAACTCTTTAGCAAGTGTTTGGATGAGTTTTTTAAGAATGATTTTACAACACGATATATAAATATGTGAAAAAATTTCATTTCAAATTGCATGAACAAGTATGACCCCTCAATATGCCAAGTAGAGCTAAGTCAATTCGACTATCAACCATTCTATTTATAAGAAGAGGAAGAGAAAAGTAAAATAAAGATGGAATGGTTTGGCACTTTCCTATTGAAAAGTGAAAAACAAATTTCATGTATAATGTCTTTATTTTTTATAAATTATAATTATTTTAAGATGAAAAATAAAAATGATATCTTACTTTTTCAATAGGACAAAACATTATTCAAAAGTTAATAATTCAACATACTTTTCACGCAGTAGTTTTAAAATGACAATGATGAAAAATAATAAATATTTTTTCATTTTCTTCTATTTGTGGTAATAAAAAAAAATGTTTGATAAAAAATTTTAGCACAAATATTTCAATATATTAAGAGAATTATTATAGTATAACCCAAAAACACAATGATTCATTTTTTTCATGACCTATAAAACCTATGATTTTATATTTTATCAAATTTTATAGTAATTTTCATTCTCATTTAGTCATTTTGATTCACATTCTACTGCTATAATAATATACCACGTTCCATATGTAGACTTAAGTGAAAATATGTGGTAACTGTAGTTTATTGTGGATGTTGTAGCATCCTAGCTTTTATTTCTAGCATTTAAATAATTTTAAAAGAAGATTAATGTTTAATAAATGAGATTTATTCTCTAATTAGATAAGTAAAGAAAATTTAATTAAAATAGAATTGATGAGAATAAAAAAATTAAAAGTAAATGAAATTACTAAATAATAATAATAAACGTATAATGGGAAAAAAAGAAAAAAAGAGAGAAAAGGGGTCATGAATTGTAATTTTACCTGATTTTAATATAGCCTCTTTAACTTGAATTTATCCTAAAAAATATCTTTTTACCCTTGGGGCCTTTTGGGGGGGGGGGGTAAGGAATTTTTTTTTGACGCGTATTCTTCTGCCCGCCTCTGCGTCTCTGCGTTTTCTTTCTTGTCCAGTCCAAAATTCTACTTTGCAATCATTTTGATAAGTGAAATAACTTCTTTTCCTCAAGTTTAGAAAAAAAATTTTGGACCTAAAGTTTAAAACAAATATTGAGTTTTGATGACAGATAAACTTAGTATTATATAACTATTTTAGTATATTATTTTTATCAATTTAGTTTTATTTATTGATTGACATAATATTTGTAAATTAATTATTTTAGTTAGATAGATATTTATTTGTGGAAAATATGATATTTCTACTATAGAACTTTTGATTAAATTATTAACTTAAGTGTATTTGATGTATATTGAATTTCTAATGGTTTATTTTTTATGCTATCTCCTGTTCTAATTATAAGAACTAGTTGATTAATTTGAGAAGATTAAGGAAGTGAGTTAAGTTAGTTATTTGTTATAAATATGTGTTATCTTTTTTAAAACATCCTTACTAATCAAATGTATCAGCTAGAATTACTATTGTTAGAAGGATTATCTTGAAAAAAATACATAAATATTAGAGACAAAGTGGATTGAGGTCTTATATTTAGGACCAAAATAAAAGTCAAACGAGGTTCTATATTAAAGAATGGAGGTAATATTTAAATTTGAGATAGAATTTTTTTTGAATTTTAAATATGATAATTTGAGATTTTAAAAAAATTTGAGAAAAGTCTTTATTAAAGTAAATATTTTGAAAGCCTTAAATGAAAAATATGGATTGTTAGGATATTATAATTTTGTGCTAAAAAATTTAATTATGGGGTATGAGAGGTATGAGACTTTAGCATAGAATTAGAAACTTTAACTTATATATATTAGTTCAAGTAATTGATTAAATAGCTTATGTATTGATATGTAAATATATTGATTATGTAGATTAAATTATTGGATTGTTGGTTTGAGCATGGAGTCAAGCTTATGGTAATCCTTTTTTTAGTGGACGAGAGGTAACCACTTTTAACTTATTATGCATACTTGTATGTTGTTTGTGATAGATTTTAAATTATATGAAATTTATAAAGCACTATTGAATTATGATATGAGCTATGAAACTATGTTGTTATTGAAATGATCTTGTCAGACTTTCTTTATAAAATATATATATGACTATAAAGATCTCGTGTGTTTATGGATTATTAGAAATTGAAAATTTGAATTTATTTTGGCATGTTGACGATTTATTATGAATATAATCTTTTGAGTATTGGCATGAGAAGGGTAACGGATGTTGATAATGGGAGTTATACTAAAGAGGATATAAGGAGATGAATCATGTTCATTTAATGACATAAGGTGGCAGGTTCATAAGATGTACACTGATTAGTCATTTAGCCCAATTACTCATTGTAGGGCATTGAGACCCCGTCAGTGGATTAGAGAGGGAACCCATGGTTCAATCTTGTGCTCTGTGGATTTTGGCCAGTTCATATCACTTGATTGGTGAGCATGTTTAATTACTAGTCACATGGATAAAGATTTAGCCCATGAATTCAGTCAAAGGATATAAGGTGGATGAATATAAGAAAGTGAGAGGACTATTAATTGTACTTTGTTATATGCTTTGACAATATGAAATTTGTTTGAATATTATGAATTTGTAATTGTCTCATTTGACACGATATCACTTGATTGGTAAGCTTGTTTAATTCCCAGTCACATGGATAAAGATTTAGCCTATGAATTCAGTCACAAGATATAACGTGGATAGGTATAAGGGAAGTGAGAGGACTATTAATTGTACTTTGTTATATACTCTGACAATATGAAATTTGTTTGAATATTATGAATTTACAATTGTCTTACCTGACACCTCACAAGTACTTACTTGTACACTTGATCAGTAGGATTGTTGGTTATTAAGACTTTTGTCTCACCCTGTTAATTTAATACTTTTCCAGGTGATAGTTCCCGTTCTGGTCTATCAGGGAAGGCTCCGGGAAGTTTGAGTTATTATTGCAAAATTGTAGTGCCTGCACCCTTTTGATTGTGTTAGATAGATGTATATTGTCATAATAGGGCACATTCTGCATACTTTGATTTGTATTGAAACTAGTTGTATTGATTTTGTACTTTTGATTAATTGTTATTGGATTGTGTGCTGGTAGAAGATCGAAGGTCTCTGGGTATTTGCATGTGGTTGTTATTTAAAATTGTGGATTCACAATTACCTTTGAGATACTTGATAACTTTTGTTTTTAGAAAGTCATGAAAGGCACTTTTCAATAATATTGTGTCATGAGCTTATGGTTAAATATGATATTTTAAGTTTCGTAATGCCCTAAGCGTCATTTATTATGAATCTTGGTTCGCATGTAGTTAATTTAGAAAAACTCTTACGCAAACGCAGTGAAAATTCAGTGATTTCGCTGTATGTGTCAGTTAACGAAACATAGTTGATTACCAAATGAAACTGCCCATTTAACGTGGAATTAAGTTTGAGGAGCTCATCAAGATATGCATTTTACCTTTGTTTTTCAAAACTTTTGCTTAATCGTCAAGAAACTATGGCCTCAAGAACACAAAAAATAAGACAGAGTGATATGCAGTTAAATATTTTTTTGGCAGGCAGAGATAAAGTTAAATTTGGTTAAGCCGTAAACTAAAAATATTACTACCTCCGATCCTTAATATAAGATCCCGTTTGATTTTTGTGTTAATCCTAAATACATGACCCTAATATATTTTGTCTCTCATATTTACTCAATTTTTTTCCAAGATAGTCCTTCTAATAATTATAGTTTTAGCCAACATACTTGAAGATAACTTCCCTTAATTGTCGCTTTGGGGTTACTCCAAAAATTAATCGAATTAATGCAATATAGTGCAAAACTCGGGTCGTTTCACTTTGAGGAGCCGAAAATGAAATTAAATCTTAGTAAATAAATGCAAGTACCTAAACTATAAAAAAAAGGATTTTTGATTTGATAGTTGCTAAGTAAACACCTTGAATTAAATTGAAATTAAAATACTTTTTTTTGTTTTTATATAAAAATGATTAAAATGAAAGAAGATTAAAGAAATAAAAATGAACACACGAATAACAATGATAATAAGCAATCCTCTAATTCAACAATATAGGCAATCATCACTCTAAAAGATGTGGGAGTTAAAACAATGAATTAAGAATTATAATTAAGTTTTTAATCCAACAACCGAGCTACTTCGCGTTGCCACAAAATATTTTCCTAAAATCCCAACTTACTAACTGCAACCAGAATAGTAAAATGGGATTAAGGATGCTAAAAACCAATGCTTAATTAGAACTCTTAAATCCAAAATAACAGAATTAAAGCTAGCAAGAGACAATATGATCCAAAATTCCAAGCCACCTTAGAAAATCACAATATATTAACTCTAACATCAATACAAATGTCATAACCACAACATTATAATTGAAATCAAAGCTATAAACAGCCCAATGTCACATGCTAAACAATAATCCAGCCACAATAATTTTCACAGATAATCAGATTTAACAATACAAAATTTTCTAATAATTAGAATAACTATCCTAAGACCTAGAAATTGTTAAACAATTATTAGACAAGAAATTAAAGCAACTAAAACTCCCCTTTGATGATCCAAACTCCTGCCATTATTGTTAAATTGGAAGATTATGAAATCTAGCCTCGGTTTGCCATCAAATTCGCTGCCACCAGCAATCCACCATATCCAGCCATGAAGGATATTGAAGGAGGAGTGAAGAGAACCGTCGAGCTTCTTTATTCACGCTGCTGTCACTCTGTTCGTCGCTCGTGCTGTCGTGTTTCAGTGCCAGCTCCCTCAGCTCCTCTCTTCCGCCTCGCGTGTGTGCGTCTCAACTCACTCGTGTTCACCTCTGTGCGTGTATCAGCTGGTGTATCTCCTTCTCCAGCCGCCAGCTCGCTTCTGTGTTCAGCTTGCTCTATTTCGTATTCGCTGCCATTCAGCTCGTTCTGCCTCCGTGTGTTCGGCGTCCAGCTCCTGCTTCTGGAGATGATGATTATTAGGTTGGGGCAAAACGCACCTTATTATTATATTTTTTTCTTTTAATTTAATTTTTTTTCTTTTTTTATTTATTTTTTTTTATTTTTGAATCTTTCAAGAACCTACAAGCAAAATTTAAGGATAAGGTAGTATTAATTGTCCTTAAAAATCAATTAATCATAATTAAATCAAAACATGACAATTTTGCCCCTATAAAATAATAATTCAAAATAAAACAAAATAAATCAATTAAGGCAAAAAGGGACCAATTAAGCTGACAAAACTCATATAAAAGATACCAAAATATATAAAAATAATTGAATTTGTCAATACTTGATTAGTAAGAATATTTTAGAAAAAACAACACCTATTTATTACAAATAACTAACTTAACTTCTTTTCTTAATTTTTTTCAAAATAGTCAACTGGCTCTTCTAATTAGGACCAGAGGTAGTATTATTTTTTCCCAGAAAATAGATATTATTATTATTAGAAATTAACAAAAAATTAAGTGTTACTTAAATGAATGAATTAATACGGGTGAGCTGTAAAATCAGAATATTCGAGTTAGATTTTTACAGGCGACTCTTTGTTGGCATATATTCAGCAATTGGAAAGTCTGCCTTGGAAGCAGGTCTAAACTTGCCACTAAAAATAAATAAAATTAATACTAGTATTTGTTTTTCTATGTCCTATTTTAGCCGTTATCTACGGGCGCAAAATTTTACTTTGGGATAGATGACTTCACGTGAGAATTTAAAACTTAAAATAAATAAAAAAAATAAAATATAGAACTTAAATTAAATCTTTATTTTAAATGATTCGAGAAACTATTTGAATACAAATTTAAATTATCAAAAATTAAACTTAAAAATTTTGAGTGAAGTTCCTTTTAATTAATTTGAACTTTTTAAAATATATATAATCAGTTAAATTTTCGAGTAAATTGTTGAAACTTTCTAAGAATTTCACTAAATTTTATAAATATATTAATTTTTAAGCTTGATAAAGCTATCCCAAAATATATATAGAATGAACTATCTAAATTTTATATCCTTAATTACTAATTTTTTTGGTAACATTTTCTTTTACTTTTTTAGAACAACAATAACATACTATCATCCCCTAAAAAAGAGTCAACCATCCATGGCTTTTAATTTTTATTGCCACATTCAGTTTCTATTTGTAACAATTTTTTTTTATGTTTTAGAATTTTAAAATGTTTTTTTATAATTTAGAATGTTAAAAAAACATTTAAATATTTTCAATCAAATTCAAAAATATTTTATAATCATTTTAAAAAAGAGAGTCGTTTCTAAAATAATTATATTTAAGTTAATATTTATATGATATAATTTATTTAATATTTACCACAATAATTTAATTAAGCATAATAATTAAGTAAATTTTTTATATTCATTGTGTTAAATTTTAAACACATGTAATCATATGTCCTATTTATAAACACATCATTATGTGTGATTGGAAAACTTAATATAATTAATCCATCAACATAACCATAAGTAGTTTTTTAATTTAAGTATCATTTAGAAAAATAAAAAAGTTTTTAAAAAATAACTGTCTCCGTCACAAGAATACGACAAAGCAACTGTTATAAAAATTTGGATTTGTTGAAGGAAAGGAAATGAAGACAAAGACACACATATAAAATAAACAGACCGGAAACAGAATGAAAATAAAGAATGGAAAAAACCCACCGCAAACGCCGCCACTCTGTTGCCACGTAGGTTCGGAGATACCCCGCACCTAACTCCTGACCAACGAACCTCTAGGTGCGGGAAGCACAGCTGTAGACAGCCTGTCACCAACCAAGTCCCACTCATCTATTCCCCGGAACTGCGATCCATCTCCCTCCCTCTCTCCTTCCCCCCTTCTCTCTCCCTCTTTTTTTCTTCTTCTTCCTCTCTTGGGCTCTCGGTGCGAATTAGGGTTTCGTTTCCTTCGCTGGTCGATCTTATTCGGTGGCTGTTGGAAACGTATCAACTTTGTTAGATCAAGATTCTCTGCACTGTAAGTTTTCTCTTGATTTTCCTTTCCCTTTGTATTCTCCGTTTTGCTGCTGGTTTCCTTCCCTCTTTGTAGGGTTTTCTTCCCTGCCTTGTGTTGGTATTTCCTCATTTGGCATTTTCAATTGGCTTTGTTGTCTTTGGTTTGATATTGTCTGTTTTCGCGGGTTGACGGTAATGGATATTCATGAATGTTCAGGTTATTGCCGATTTGCTGTCTTGTTTGGGTTTCCTTGTATGTTTGTTTATTACATTTTGACTTGAAATTTGACGGATAATTTATCTGGTTTTTGAGAAAGCGTTGGAGAGATAATGAAACGTAATTTCGGATTATTTTTTTAATTACGTTTCAGTTAATGTGCATTATTTAACTACTTTCGAGCTAGTATCGTGCGGACGAAGTCTATGTATTTCGAATTTTTTATTTGGGAAATTTTAGCCAGTTAGCTGTTCATTTATTTCTTTGGATATCAGGCCTTTTGCCCGGAGGTTATTAAAAGCTTGAAAAGAACCAGCAATGATGTTTTCAGAATAATTAATTAGAACCTGCCGGAAGCAGAACTGATGGGACATTTCTTTTTCTTTTGTTTGTTATTTTGTTCTATATATTGCTTTTTGTGATTGCTAGGAGCCTCATTACAATTGTATGTTAATGCTCAAATGCTGAGGACACAGCCGGCTAGAAATCTACCCTCTAAGTACTATTTTGTCCCTGTAACTTATATTAGGAGTCAGACAAGTTCTAGGATTTAATATTGTCTCATCACTTAATTAGGGCAATTAGTTTGTCTCTGGATTCGCTTCCTTTTTTATATGATTCACATAATTGCTTATTCTGCTGTTGTGATACATTTTTTCTGTACCCTTGGTTGTCTTGCATTGTTATCAACATTCCCATCTTTGTATTGTCTAAAGTATTTTGACTGTGTAATTTTATTATCGTATTCAAGTCTGAATCAGTTATGTTTGCATTCAAGTATTTGACTTCTATTGTAGCTTATGTTTTCCTTTTTGTTTCCATGGTTATGTTCTGAGGTTGGTCTATTTCCCACAGGGACAAATCCTTTGTGTTTCTGAAGTATGCAAATTGATTGATGGGCATGGTGAAGTAACGTCAACCTTGAGTGGTTATGCAATTCTAAATTGAGCTATCCCATCCTATTATTAAATTTGGAACTTTGTCATATACCATAATTCTGGAACAAACGGGCAAACACCTAAGGATTTCTCGTATCCATGCTGTCAGATAGCATGTGTGGAATCTGTACCACGGGTAATGCCCCTGACAAGATTTGCTGCCGATGCGTTCGGTGTGGTGACAATTTGTCTAGTAGTTATCTTGGTTATTCTTGGTTTGCTGTGCATTGTGTACACATTTTACTTCCGGTCTCGTAGTCATCATCAAGGTTATGTTCAACTTAATTATTTTAGTGGTCCTTGGATCATCAGAATTACAATCATCGTGTTTGCTATCTGGTCGGGCATTGGTGAAATTATCCGGTTGAGTTTGATAAGACGCGCGCTTCACTTAAAATGGCAGGAACCTGTTTGCAAAAGCTACATCGTATCAAATTTGGGGTTAGCAGAACCATGCCTCTTTCTAACCATTGTGTTTCTCCTTCGGGCACCGTTACAGAGAGTGGAGACTGGAATTATGAGCCAGAACTGGAACTTGAGAACAGTGGGAAGGATTCTTCTTTACTGCTTCCCGATGTTTGTTCTCCAGCTACTTGTTATCTTGATTGCACCTCAGTTAGACAAGAATAAAGGTTCTGGGAAACATTTGCCTCATTATTTTACAAGTGCAGCCGCTATCACTACACTAGGGGAGAATGAGGTTTCCATTTGTACTTACCCTTTACTCAGTACAATTCTCCTTGGTTTTTTTGCCGTCATCCTGACTTTCTACCTATTTTGGCTTGGAAGTCGGATTTTAAAATTGGTCATCAATAAGGGTTTGCAGAAGAGGGTTTACACGTTAATACTCTCAGTTTCCATTTTCGTTCCATTGAGGGTTCTTTTCCTTGGTTTGTCTGTTTTATATAGACCTGAGCAGTTTACGTTTGAGGCCCTTACTTTCTTGGCGTTTCTTGCCCTTGTATGTTGTGCTGGGGTGTGTATATGTGTGCTTGTGTATCTCCCAGTTGCAGATTCTTTAGCTCTGGGAAATTTACATGACTTAGAACCTAGAAGAGGGTCTAATGTTGATCAGAATGATACGATGTCTCTTATTGCTAACCAGAGTCATTTGGATGGTGTTGAAGAAAATGTCAGGTCCAGTCCTGATTCGGATGCATCGACGAAGCAGGGGTCAATTTCCTTTCGGACATTGGAAAAAGATGGAACTTCAAGTGGGGCATTTGTTGAGTTAAGCCTTTTCTCTCCCAGCCGAGATGCTACCACTTCAGGATCGTCTCCCCCTCTTGGTTGGCCAATGCGACCCCCCACACAAGTTGTTGGACCATGAAACCAGGCTAGAAACTAATTACTACGAGTGAATGTCAATTTTGTGGAGAAGAAAAACTGATTGTAAAGGATTTAGCTTCAATAATGCTTTTATTCTTGTTCTGTTTTCCCCACATTAGGTCTAATGGTCTTGCTTTTGAATTTGTTGAGTACTTTACATATTTTCCCATGCCATCTCTACCTCTTCTCTTATTCTGAATTCATATTTCATATATTTGAAGACTGCTTGTACATGGTAATATTTTTCAATAGGTGTTGATGAGTAGTGATCGGTAGTTTGGTGCATAATTCTAAGTTGGTTTGTTTAGTTGTTCGAAAATAGGCCTAAAAAACAAGAAGTTTTGATATTCTTGGGTTTTAGATACCCCAAAGGGAAAAAACAAATTGCATTGGTTTAATTTTTGTCAATGATTGTTCGGTTTTTATTGTGGTATCGTCGTGGCTTTTCTTTGAAATTTGGCGAGTATTTTCGAGTTATTTGTTATGTAGTAAAACGAATGTGAAGTTTACGAGACTGCTAGGAAACGGACTGAATGAAAAGAAAAGAAGGAAGAACCTAGTTTTCGTGGCAAAAAGTATAGGAAAAGGAATCCCTATCTTCCTAGCTACCTAGGGTGCGATTGGATTAGTAGTCACAAAATTAGTTTTTATTTTATCTTATTTTTGTAAATTTAAGTTAGGATAAAAGTTAGTGTTAATAAGTCCCCTGCACAGTCATTTTCCCTTGTATAATTGTTGGGAAAATTATTTTTTGAGCAGTAATTTCTGTTAATTGCATTTGAAATGCATGCATAGGATATGATAAGTGGTCTCATTCCTCTAAGAAAGAACATATGTTTGAATCTTGGAAAATGTATTTGTTGAGAGAATTTTAACCTTGACGCTCATGATCCGACAAAAATTAGTCTCAAGTCTAAAGTACTTTAGGGATATCTTGAATTTACCCAAAAAAAAGAGGAAGAAATATATGCATAGATCTATTTATATTTATAAAATTTGAATTTGTGCCCCCTTACTTTGTCATTTATATATTCAATTTTAAATCAGCGGCTAACATTCGCGGCTTAGTTGGAATATTCTTTACAATTTCTCTTTCTTCAAATCCGGAAATAAATCCAATCCTCAGCATAATCATATGGCTAATTGCTGTAAATATTGGCCAATACGCATATGCTGCGTATTTCCCAATGCCACCAACTATTGCAACGACTAAATTCGCCCGAAGAATGGGAAAAATTTGTTACTTGAACAATAATATGTGACAGTGCATCTCCTTCTCTTTCAGATCTTCTTGCCCTGTCTCTGTTTCTTATTCCAACAAATCACTCTTCGAAATCAGATTTGTTTTGCAGGTGTCGATTTTACACCTGAGGAAGTTGTCGTCAGCAAAGCCACTTGGATAGCTTTAACTACTCTTAAAACTGAAGAGGGCCTTCAACCTTCAACAGCATCTTTGCAACTAAGCAAGCAATCGCAAATCAGTGTGGAGGAAAGCCAAATTATTACTTCATACCCAATATGCTGGACATTTGATTTTAAATTAAACAAGACCAAAAACAGATGGCCAGCAATCCATATCTCCATCTTTTGGAATCATCAAACTTTTTACAACTGGACAATTTATTCGACTGCCAGTTCGAATGAAGGGTCTACAACTTCAGCTTTCCGCTCTCAGGGAGGCGCTTTTTTTCCCTTTTATCTCAGTATTATGTATCAGTGCTTTTGTCATAAAGCAGAGACTGACTCCATGGTTAATCCGTACCATCACAAGGTGACATCCGTGTCATTCACAAGGACTTTTGTTATCATTTGTTTCAAATTTGTCATTAATAGTCTTGTGATATTCTACATTCGATTTTTGAGTTTATAATACCCTAGCCTGTGGATTGTTAGACAGATGCTTGTGGTAGCCATAGCTAGTGGCACCTGGGCCATAAATACGTGTAACATGCCCACCTTTTCAGCTGTTGTGTTTTTGTGTGTCGGCCTCTCCCTTATATATTTTTTTGCAATATGCTACCTCCGGTACTTAATATAAAAGTTGATTAACTAATTTGAGTAGATTAATAAAATTAGTTAAATTAGTTATTTGTAATAAATAGGTATTGTCTTTTCTAAAATATCATTACTAATTAAATATATTTGCTAGAACTATTATTATTACAAAGATTATCTTAACAAAAAAAGATAAATTCGAGAGACAAAATGAATTGAGGTCTTATATTTAGGACCAAAATAAAAGTCAAACAAGTTCTTATATTAAGGATCAGAGCTAGTAGCTTATCATTTTTTAGCTACTATGACTGAATTCATGCTGTTCGTATATAGGCTTCATTTAATCTCAGCTTCCAGGTGCTTCATCTGTGATTTATGATTTGTGTTTAAAAGTCTTATCTCATTTTAATTTCTAGAATTGATTTTCTTTATGGCTTTTCCACTGAGGGGGTGTTAGCTGAACCGGACCAAGCTAACATAATCTGATATCCAAGGCTTTAGTCCAGGTAAGGCTACTCATTCTCAACTCATCGACGGGCCACATTAGGACACTCAGCTTTGAATACCAGATCTAGGATAACTGGAAAGATTGTCACTAAACACTCCTTCATAGATCATGGTCAGATTCTATTTTCTGATGCACAGGATCCTCTTAAAGAGGCAAGTGTAGAGCATACTTAGAATCTCTGGCGACAGAAGAAAGACATTATAAGTGAGGCTTTCAGAAGAAGAGAGAAATTTAGAGAGAACTCATGAGGAAATCACACTAGTATTATACAAGGAAGTCGATACAACTCCTTCTGCCCGTAACTGATAGCAGAGTGGGGTTTATATAGAGGCTCGGGGTCACTACATGACAAAATCCTAATAGTACATATCATTATGACGGGTAGATGTAATAGTAGACGTCATTATGACTTGACATTTAATAATCACAACTACTCACAACTACCAATTACTCTCATAATGATACCTAATAATGACAACCACTCCATTTATTATAAGAGGACGAAATAGACTACAGGACAAACTTCTTTAATAAAGTAAAAGTAGATGGCCACATAAAGTAGGATTCTGGTGGGTTCCACTTTATCTTCAGAGTATTCTAAAAGGAGATTTTCTGATGATGATGTTCCCTAGTCTTTATAGATAGGCTCATGGATGGGGGATAGGTTCATGATGCCTTCTGGGTCTGGGTCAGGGTCATCTGAGTCATAGTGTCTCCTTGTGCAGTAGTAGTCTTCGAGCTCTGGGTCAGGGTCATCTTGGTTAGGATCTTGGGATTCTCCTGCAAGGAATGGGAGTTGTGACTGGAAACTTGGTTGAGGGAGATAGAGTCCTTCAGGCTGAGTGAGTTGAATCTGTGAGTCTTCGTCATAAGGATCTTCAGAGGCTTCTGTCTGTGGAGGGACCTATGACCTGTTTGGTGGAGGTCTGACAGCACTCATGATGAAATCTCTCTGGAATTCTTCAAGTGTTGTGTTGTTGGTTGACAGTGAGCTTGGAGGGAAAGGTCCAAGAGATAGACATGAAGTGTCTTCTCCCGTGTCAGGCTGGTTAAGTGTAGTTAATGTCTTCCCAATTTTTTTCATTAATAATGCTTCCTTTCTTGGCCATGAGGGGGTGGTGACTTGAAGGATCAGACGGTTGTCTGTGTAAAGCCTCTGGTCAGCACTTATACCATAGTTCTTGAATTTGGGAGTTGGTAAGTCCCAGATATTATGTCCTTGAGAATTTTCTGAAGTTTTCCTCTCCAGTAGGGAAGAGGAACAAGCATCTCAAAGAGCGTGATAAGAGGAGAATTTTCATTTCTGAAATCATTCAGGTGATCATAGACAACTGCAGCTGAGAAGGCTATGGCACAGGTATAATTGGCTGAGACAGACCAGATGTACCATAAAAGTTCCTCTGGTATAGGTCCTTTGATGATGGGAATAGTGAGGTAGGGAGCATCGGCATCAAAGTGCTGAGGGTAAGGGTGAATTCCAGTATCTACAAAAACACGGTGGAGCTAGTAGAATATAGTGCTTCTGGCAAGGTTCTGGACATCTGATGAAGATTCAGGACGGGATCCAGGAGGGAAAATGGTGGCTCTCATTTTGTGAGGCATTTTTGGTTCAAAGATGGTTAGGATGAAAAGAGGTTGATGTCTAGAGAGTGACAGGAGTTTTGGAGGTTGGGAAACTTTCTGATGTCTTGTGAGGAAATCTGTTATGATGTTCTGATGACCTTTGAGATGATGGACGGTGAATTTATAGCGAGAGAACCAGTCTTTCCATCGGAGTAACTGGCTGTCTAGCAAAGTCTTTCCCTTGGGATTAAGCATTCTGGGAAAAGACGTATTGTCCATTTTTACGCTGAGTTGATAAGGACTGAGATGGAAACTGAACTTCTCGATTCCTCTTTTGACTGTAAGGATCTCCTTGTAGGTAGCATGATAATGTTTTTCTGACTCCTTGAATTGTCTACTTGCATGTCCACAGTAAAATCTCTTTCCATCTATCTCTTCAAATAAGACAGCTCCCTAAAAGTCATCACCGGCATCATTCTGGAGGATTCGTAGCCCTCTGTCAGGAATTTTTAAAGGAGGTGGTTGTTGTGCAATTCTTTTGAGGGTCTTGACAGCTGAGGTCTGCTCTGTTCCCCACGCAGGAGGATTCCTTTTGAGAAGTTTGGATAGTTGGCTGGTATGATTTGACACATGAGGGATAAAATCCCGAAGATAATTAATAATCCCCAGAAATTGTTGGATTTGCTTTGTTGTTAGATTATCGTCTGGGAATTTGAACAATTCTTCTGCAATATGTGGTCTAGGATAATACTGGCCATTTTCAAAATGCATTTCAAGAAACTCTATGCTTTTGACACCTATTTCTCCTTTCTTTGCTGACAACATAACCCCATATTTTTCAATTATTTTCCCAAACTGGGTCAATAAAATTTTATGGGAATCCTCATCTTTTGAGAAAAGTAAAAGGTCATCAATGTAAATGAGGAGGTTATCAAGTATAAGTTCAAAGATTCTGGTCATGGCCTTTTGGAACAGTGATGGGACGACTTTAAGCCCAAATGACATAATGGTCTATTGGTACTGGGCATTTGGAATACAGAAAGCAGTCTTGGGTCGATCTTCTGGGTGGATACCCAATTGCCAAAATCCTGCTTTGAGGTCAAACTTAGAAAATATTTTTGCATCTCTAAGATGGACCGTAAGTGAACTAGGTTTTGGTAAAGAGAATTTGTCATCTTGAAGGAAAACGTTAAGAGGCTTATAGTCAATGACTAACCTTTTCTTCCCTCTTTTGATTTCTGACCTTTTTTCAACATAGAATGCCTGGCAAGCCCAATTAGATTTTGTTGGTTCAATAAGGCCTTGCTTGAGTAGGGCAGCACATTCTTCTTTAGCGAGCTTGAGATCTTCTGGATTCATTCCTGGATGAGAGGCTTTTGTAGGATTGATATCTTCATTTTTCTTAAAGGGGAGTTTTATGAAAAACTCTTGATTTTTCCATAATGGAAATGGATGAGAGAACTGTTGATGACTATCAGCGCAAAACTTAAGAAGATGATCTCAAATATCTTCATATCTTGGTGGTGCTTGTTGGATTTCAAAAAGATTAGGAATTTCAGTATATGCACTAACGAAATTTTTATATCTAATTCCTTTAGGCAGTACTTGAAGACTCCTAGTATGATAATAAGCATCAAATCCAATAAGAATATCTTTCCCCGGGAGATCACTACCAAGAACTTTCATCCATAGAACACATCCTGGAAAGAATTGAATACCAATCTTCCTTCTAGTAATCCATTCAATCTTGAATGTTTTTGAATCAGCAGTAAGGAAGGATTGGTCACAAGGGATCCATGCTTCAGAAGGAAGAATATCAGGATTCATGATGGTTCTGCATGCTCCAATATCAATAAAAGAAATAACAGGGATTGGCTTTCATCCCTTCCTGGAAAGATATGAATTTTGACATTTGGCTTAGGAGTGACTTTGTTGTGATTTGGCTGAGAAGCCAGGGAACCAAGGAAAGACGGATGCATGGGTTGTTCAAGGGAATATAAATACCCTTGAGAATCATCTTCTTGGGATAAGGATTCAGAATCAATTTCCTTGTCTTCAGAGAAAGGAAGAACATATTGTGTTTCTTCATCCTGAGCATCTTGTTCTTCAATGACAGATTCAACATCTTCATCTTTGTTGATCATCAGAATAGTCTACAAGTGTTCTAGCATCTTCACATCCTTTTTTGTCTTGTTGTGACAATTTTTTACAAAATGTTCTTTTTTCTTGCATATGTAGCACCTATCAGATTTGTTTGAATAAGGCCTGCGCCTCTTAAAGTATCTTAGGAAAGGCTTTCTAGATATTCTTCTGGAGTAAGAACCTTTTGGATATCTGAATCGACAATAATGATATTTTTTCTTGGTAGAACAAGAGCAATCTTTTTCATCTTTGCACTTTATCTTCAGGTGCAGTTTCTTGCAAGCATGCCTGAGCTTTGACTGTCCTTTCAGCATTCCTTTGAAGAACTTTTGTTGTTCACAGAGCTTATCCACAGCTGCTAATGCCAACTGATATATTTCTCCGATAGAAATGTCAGACATATTTCTATAGAGTGCATTGATAGCTTTATGAAGTTCTGGTTGCAGTTCATCTGGAAAAGAGACAATAAAAGTATGCCTGAGATTGACATCATTAGCTCCTCCAAGCATGTAATATTTTTCAGACATTCTCTGGAAATGTTTCTGCAAGTCTCTTTTGTCCAGAGAACAACATTTCATCTCAAAGTATTCCTGGCGATACCTTTTGTCAATGATATGGAAATCACCAATGAATTCCTTATGAATGAGTCCTAGAAGAGTTTCTGCATTATCAACTCTGGCTGCTGCTATCTTCTGGTAATCATTGAGACTTTGATACCATTCTCTTAATGTTCCCGTTAGTCTTGAGAGAAATTCTGTGAGAACTTCCTCAAGAGTTGCATCATGCCTAGCAAGCTGCAGGTCAATCTATGCTCTGAACTCATTGAGTCTGTCTCTCTATTTTTCCCGAGGGAGGTTATCAAAAGTGAGCCACGGACCTGTAGTAGGTTTATAGTCTGCTCTTCTTGGCTCAGACATGTGAGGAATAGTTGGTTCCTCATCAATAGGATCTTCAATTGTAGGATCTGGTTGGACCATTGCTACTTTAGAGATGTTAGCATGATATGTCTCAGAATCAGAGTTAGAACTGTATTCAATAGAGGAATCAAACTCAGTTTCAGAGGTTCTATCTGTTGATGATTGATCTTTATTCAAGGATTGGAAAGTGGCTATGGTTTTACTTGGATCAACAACTTCTTTTCCTTTTTCTCTATCTGGAAGAGAAGTTTGTTTTGGTGGAGATGATGGTGGAGTTCTTATTACAACTCCTTGAGAGGATGGTGTTGGTTCAATAGGTTTAGTGTATGAGGGTGATGGGTAGAAAATTCTTTCAGATGAAGGGAAGTGAGGTGGTTTTATTGGAGGTCTAGGAGGAGGATTTGGTTGGACAGGTGAAAAAGTTGGTTGTCAAGATTTTCTCAACTGTCTTAAAATAGGATAAGATATTTTGAAAACCTTACTGTAATCAGATTCTCTAGGGTAAGAAGGAGGTGATGTTGGATATGTAGGAAGTTGAAAACTAGAGGGGTAAGATGGATAAGGGTCATAGATGGTTTGTGAATGATCCTTTGCGATGTCTGACTCAATTCTTTGCAAATCCTTTTGGATTTGTGACAGTTCTTGCTCTTTCCTAGTAAACTCTAGTCCAATATACCCTTTTTCGATAAATCGCTTCAGATCTACATCTAGTTGATAAGCCTGAGAAGACAGAGTCATATAAAGCTGTTTGACTTGATCAGAGACTTGGTCAAGCCTGCTTGTCAGAGTATCAATTCTAAGAGTCAGCAAGTCAAGCTTTGAATCAATCTTTGTCAAGGCTCTATTCTGGCCGATCGCATTCTGGGTCTGCTAGTTAAGAACTTCTTCTGCTGCTGAGACTAGTCTAGCTTCACCAGTAGGAGAGATTTCTGTTGGAACAGAGAAAGGTCTTGTTGGAACCTTTGTTTCTCTGTTGGTTCTTCTTTCAAGGGGAGTAAAATCCTACTCATAAGGCTCCATCATTGCTATACACAGGATGGATTGTTGGATGACAGGAATCACTAGATCTGGCCTTTGTTTAGGTAGGAAGTCTTCATGACCTGTTTTTTTTTTAGCAAATCATACAGAGATAATCTGCTAGAAGGGACAGTAGGGACAGGAGCCTTCCAGTTTCTAGCTTTCTACTTCGGACCATGATCATCATCATCATGGTGATGATGGTAATGCCTGTGGGAACAAGGAGATATGTTCTTCTCCTTTTTCTTCTTTATGGCATATCTGATGGGGTAAGACCATCCATCTTCATCTTCATCGTCTGATGCTTCCCACCAGTAAGGGGTATCACATTCACAGTCAGGATCACATTCTTCTGGTGCATGATCCCAAATAAAATGGCCATTTATGTGAGACACATAACATGGCTTGGCATTCTGGTCTACCCAAGCAATTAGAGGGTCTCGCTTGGATGGAACATAGGCTGGGGTGATGGTCAGAATACGTCTAGAAGGTGCAGAAGAATCTTCCTGGCCTGGCTTGGTGAACACTCTTTTGATTGTGCCATCTAGAAGCCTTTTTATTTCAAGAAGAGTAGAAGTATGGACATCCCTTTGAACACCATGAAAATGTTTCTCATAGTTGGTGATCCACTCAACAGGCATCAACTAAGCAAGTTCCTCTTTTGGGATCTGTCGAGGAATCTGGATGATGGAGGTATCATCAACTCTATCAGAAACCACATATAGAGCATCTTTAATGGAATTTGGAAAATGAAGATCAAGAACATGATTCTGGAGTCTATAGTTGACTTGATGATGAAGAGTTGCTACAATAGCTCTGGGATCTTGTTCTACTCCAACTATCTGGACTTGGATTTTAAGTCTATCTGTCAAAATTGGATCTGAAAGCTTGATGTTGAAGTCTGGGGCTATGGTAAGGATAACACTACCGTTGCTAAGAGTGGTCAGGACAGCATCAATCAAAGCATTACTGTAGGTAGTATCAACTAAAGCAACTTTAGCAATGGCTGGAATTTCTTTTCTCCCATGGAGTGTAAAAATAAGGCGTACAGCACCAATATGGAGATGGGTATAACCTTGAACTATCCACTCATTGATCAAGGGTTAAGGTATGTCAATATTGACATATTGTTCAGAGGAAGAGGCAGGAAGACCACATTTTCTAGTCTGGTAGACTGGACCACTTCTTTCACATTGGGTCTTCGAGTGGAGATCAGGTTTCTAACATTTCTGGTGACACGATTAGTACAGTGATAAAGGCTGTAAGGGCTGAGAAGAAGTAGATCTGTTTCCTGAACTCTAGCATCTTCAGGAAGATGATCTATCTCAACAAAGTTCTCTATTTTTCTAGAAATAGTTCTACGAACAGAGGAAGGAAGTCTTTTTGGGATGAAGGAAAAAAAAGATGAACGGGTTCAAGCTATTTGAGGTTTCACTCATGATGTGGTGGTGTTTTCTTACTCACCTTCACAAATAATATCTCACTTCTGTCAAGTTTATGCTGGCTCTGATACACTGGACCAAGCTAACATAGTCTGATCAAATAAAAAATTATAATTGAATTTTTATAATGTACAATATTTTTTTATTTAATGCCCATTATTAGTATTTAGACAAATATTTCATTGAATTTCGTTGCTTTAAGTAAATATACATTGTTTTTGTGATTTAAATTTGCAGAATCATACCATCAAAAGAGACAAAGATATAAAATAAAAAAAAAATTAACTACGTACTTGAAAATTTTGATAAATATTAATTTGTTGATCAAAATTCTAAAATTTGGTCATTTTTGGGGTGTTTGATAACTCTAAAAACGAGACAAATTCTTTCACATATTTATTTCGTAAATCGTAAAAGCACTTCTGAAATCATGGTTGGTTTTCATCACTGTTTTGCAACGAAGATGCGCTCTTGTGCCGCTAGAAGGTGCGCTTTTCCCCATCTTCCTCTCTGTATTCGATGTTCTTCATCTTCCATCATTCTCTCTTCCCCTTTTCCACTCACCCCCAAGTTCTTTGCTCATTCTCAAACCCGAGATGTGAATAGCTTTCACGACTCCATAGCTTCATTCATTCGCTTCCTCCATCAGCATCCCCCACCTTCCATACTCCAAATTAATAAGATTTTAGGATCACTTGCCAAGGCTCAGCATCACCGCACTGCCATCTCATTGTTTGCACAAGCTGAGTTCAGAGGATTCACACCCGATTTATTTACAATCAACATCTTGCTCAATTGTTACTGCCATTTGGATGACATGTATTCTGCTTTCTCAATATTGGGAAAGATTCACAAGATGGGTCTTCAACCGGATACTGTAACTTTAAATACGCTGATTAAAGGACTGTGCATTGGGAACCAGGTTGGGGAAGCATGGGACTTCTATGACGAGCTAACGGCCAAAGGATTCCAATTAGATGAAATTAGTTATGGAACTTTGGTTAATGGGCTATGTAAACTTGGCAAATTAAGGTCTGCCATTAAATTGATCCGAAAGATGGAGAGGCATTCAATTAAGCCTAATGTAGTCATATACAGTACAATCATTGATAGGCTTTGCAAATATGGACATATTGTTGAGGCCCATGCATTGTATTCTGAAATGATTGATCAAGGACTTTTACCGGATATTGTCACTTATAGCTCTTTAATCCACGGTCACTGCAGCAAGGGACAATGGGAAGAAGCTAATTGGTTTCTCCATGAAATGATGCTGAAAGGCATCGAGCCTAATGTTTATACATTAAATATATTGATTGATGTGTTCTGTAAAGAAGGAAAGATCATAGAAGCTGAAGTTATTCTTGGCAGGGATGATGAAATGTGGCGAGAGACCTACTGTTGTAACTTACACTTCGTTAATGGATGGGTATTGTTCAATGGACAATGTTAAGGAGTCAAAACAAGTATTTAATAAGATGATTCGTAGTGGGCTGGCACCTGATGTAGTTAGTTTTAATATCTTGATTGCCGGATTATGTAAGATCAAAATGGTTGAAGAAGCTATGGTTCTGTTTAAAGAAATGCGTCACAAAAACGTAGATCCCAATACCTGGGCTTACAACTCTCTTATTCATGGCATGTGCAGATTAGGAAAAATGTCATATGTGCAGGACCTGTTGATGATATGCATGATAGTGGTGTTGCCCCAGATGTAGTCACTTGTAACATTTTGTTACATGCAGTTTGCAAAAGCCAGCATGTCGAACACGGGATTGCATTATTTCAGCAAATGGTTGCCTTGGGAGTTCAGCCTGATTTGCACACACTTAACGTACTTATTGATGGTTTGTGTAAAGGTTATAGACTAAATGATGCTTGGGAGATTTTTGAATACCTTTTGAGCAAAGGCTATCGTGTAAATGTCTACACATATAGCATTATGATCAATGGCCTCTGTCGACAAGGGCTTTTTGATGAAGCCATGACTTTGCTTTCAAAAATGAAAGAGAAGGAATGCCTGCCTAACTCAATGACATATAGAATACTTCTTCGAGCTCTTTTGGGAAAAGTGAGAATGATAGAGTAGAGAATCTTCTTCATGAAATGATTGATAGTGGTCTTGTCAAACAATAAAACAAGGTTAGATACTCTCATCCTATTTACTTATACGTGTTCAAATTTTTAAATTTTCCCTCAATGGTTATCTAGTGATGGTTTCTATTTGGTTAAATTGTTGGATTATGTGATGGGCTGAATGGACTTGATGTGTTAATGTTCAAGTCATATCTTTAATAGATTCATTGTGATTATGGTATTTGGCCCAAAAAAAAAAAAACGATTGTGTGCTTATTGTATGTACCTATGAGTTTCTTTTGGTCTGAACATGACATTGTTCTTTCTTTATTTATGGTTTTATTTCTGCATCAATTTATCACCTTCATTGGCATCTAACTCCTCCAATAGAAAAAGGCTTTTGGTGGAGGGTTTTGTTTCACAGTAAGGTGTCTTCTTTCAAACTCTAAGACGCATCTAGGTTCTTGCACAAGTATTAGCACTTTTCACTGTTTTAATTATAGCTTAAATGTTGTTCTATAGAGTTGTAATCTAATGTAATAGTTCCCTTCAGGACATTATGGCCAACAAAGATTGTTCGTTAGGTTGTTTTAAGAA
>NW_021632712.1:0-27465 GCF_004799145.2 Neltuma alba | reverse complement strand
AGAAGCTCAGTTTAGCGAAAACATTTTGTAATTGTCTGATATTTTATCTGGGCTGTTTACATCGTAAAAGGTTGGGTTGGCAGGCTGGATGAAACCACTCTGCTCCTAGTCCCAAAATTTAGCCACACAAACAAGGAGGAATTAAGATACGGTCTTTCACAATACCATTTAAGTCCAAATATAGTAGAAGCAAGCAAGGACGGCACGGAAAAATCTACTCCAGATGCAGAGATCCCCATGGATGCCAATGCGATGAGGACAGCTAAACAAAATGATTTTTTCAAGACACAATTCTCACAGGACCAACCAACCACTGGTCATGATATGTCTGTTGTAATTAGCTGATAATTAGAGATTATGGCTGGTTTCTGAAGTTGATGGACTATCTAAGCTATCATAGCTCCATTTCACCTGATAATAATGGCGGTCACTCCACATTTACTGCAAACTCACGCCACCGCCTAATCGTCTTTGAAATCCTAACGAACCAAAACTCTCACGACACGCAGAGGGGGCTCGGAGACGGTCACTCACAGTCAGAGCCTTCCGTCCGAAGATTCCTTACCGTTTCTTGCTCCTTAAGCAGCTACAGGTCCGCAGATATTTACCTACCCAATAATGCCCGCACTATACAGCCTTCACTTCCAACACTATTAATATATTATGGCTTCAATATATTAATTATAAATTGTCGCTGGTAATTTTGACGATTTTAGGTGTCAGCTTTCTAGTGGCAGTAGGTGTCTTCTTACCGCGGCACTTTGCTTGCGCAATCCTTTTGGCGTTTTCTTGTTCATTGCATTTTCTCTTTTATTTTGGCTCCATCTTGATGTAAGGAGTGTCAGTATCTGGTAACATTTTTAAGCTAGGGAAAAAAACCGTGCTTACTCTTTTAGCTGCATATTTTCCTACATTCGGCGTAGCATTTGGGTCAGGATTCTCTTTCACTCTTTGCTTTTGTCAGTCTTTGGGTTCTGAGTTTTCGGGTCAAGTATATAGTGGCATTGTCCGAAGCAAAGCAGCTTTCGGGTTCCTGCTGCTCGTCTATATCGACGAGGTCAAATTTGAATCCATTGCGTTCGATCCGCGATTTTTCTTTGCGGACTTTTGGCAAAAAATTTCAGGTTTGACATTCTGAGAAGTTTCCGACTCTTTCAACACGGTATGCGTGGTTTTGCTTTTATTTCCAAATCTTGTAGTCTGATCATTTTCTGTTCGGTCATCTTCGCGTTTTCGGGGAACGGGGAAGAGGGGAGGGGAGGAGAAGAAATGCTGGATTAGCTGTTTCATCTGCTGAACACTGTCTAACACGCGAAACCGGGAAGTGTTGAAGCTCAGCTGGATAGACTCTTCTCGGGTTAAAATAGGCTTAACTTTCATATTTGCTTTCCTACTTTCTTTGCAGCCAAACGCATTATGCGATAGTTCAACTTGGAGATCTAACTCCATTATTCTATAATCGAGTTCCAACTTGAAGGCTGAATTTACGAGTCAGCCTTTCGTGCTACATGCAATTGTTTCCTCTCGCAATTGGCAAATTTGGATTTCCTGATTAAGCCAGTGTTTGCAGACAAATGATGGTTAAAATAATACCAACATTTTTCCTTCTAGAGTACAGCATTAGTAATTACTGGATTTTTTCGGCCCGGTAAACACTGGTTTCATCATGATTCACGACTCACGACAATCGATACTATGTGCTGTGCGAATGCCCCGCCCTTCATTTCCGTGATGTGCTTGTTCTATATGGTCTTTCATCGGTTCAAGTGTCATCCCTCCTGGATGCCATTCTTTGTTCTGTTTATTCACTTCTGGTGGCACAAGTCTTTTACCGTAACAAACTTGTAGTTAATCTAAGGCATTGTAAGCCCTCCATATGATATATACTGTCATAATTTTGGATCAGTGGATTATAACTTGGTTTGTGAGGTTTTCAAATTGCTGTGTAGGTTTATCTCTAAGGATGACGTGTGGCTGCCTTGTTTCTCTGACATTCAGGAGATAACGATTACTGCTATTGCATGCATGACAATTAAAGCGGTTCATTGGGCTTAGAAATGATTGTGGAACCCTCAAGTTATGCTATAATGCATGATAGGATTGATTGATTGCCTGAACAATGTCAAGAATCACAAAGTGGAAGATAGAGAAGACAAAAGTAAAGGTTGTTTTCCGACTGCAATTCCATGCCACGCATGTAAGTTTGCCATCGGCTAATTCCTTATATTTTTGTGGATTTTAAAAAGTTCATGCATCTAATTTATTTTCTTTATGTAAGTGCTGATAGTAAGCTTTTTATATTCATGGCCTAGATTCCGCAATCCGGATGGATATTGTTTATATCTTTTATACCTTCTGACTCTGGGAAGGCCATAGCAAAGACAACCAAAGCAAATGTGAGAAATGGAACCTGCAAGTGGGCAGACCAATTTATGAAACTACAAGACTTCTCCAGACCTTAAAACAAGACAATATGATGACAAACTTTATAAACTTGTCGTGGGAATGGTATGTTCTTTTATGACTTATATTGTAGTTATAGTCTGCTTTATTTGTCGAAATTTTCATGTCATTTGCATAATTGCCTTATTATAGAAACTACTCATGTGTTGCCATTTTTTGGGTTGTATACATAGCCCAGTGCTCCATATTTTCACCATATCCTCTAATTCTGTGATGCAATGACCAAAAAAATATATCAACGTTCATTTACTAATGAATGGATTTCTCTTTCAAAATCCTCAAGTCTGAATGGCTTTTGTATGGGAACCAAATTTAATTAATACTATGACTCATATGCTAAGAACGTGACAACTCTTGTGGTTGTGAAATTTGAATATCATATATTTACAGAGAGCTAGCTGTTATTACCTGCTACCATCAGAAATGTCTACATGCTGTCTGTGTCTTACAATAAGAGAGGTTCCTGTGGCATTTATCCCAACGGAACTGTACTAACTTCATTTTTGCCTATCTCACACTAGGGCTCTTCGCGGTCTAGCATCCTTGGGGAAGCGACCATCAATCTGGCTGATTTTGTTGATGCCTTGAAGCCTACAGCTGTTTCTGTGCAGCTCAATGGATGTGAGGCAGGAACCATACTACATGTGAGAGTTTTTAAAATTAATTTTTCTTCATTTTGTTAATTTTTGTATTTTTATGGCTTTATAGTATACAGTTCCTTATTTGATGCATCTGTGGTCCATGGCAATGGCATCTTGCTTTTACATATGTATTGAGAATGAGAATATATTTACTGCCTGGGATATCGCTGATATTCCTTAAAAATCTTTGTCCATTTTCTTATTTGAAGCCAGGTCACTGTGCAGCTGCTGACATCCAAAACTGGTTTCAGGTACTTACTATCTGTGGCATGTAAGAATGTGCTTTAGCGGTTTAGCCAACAATAGCACACACTTATTTGAGGTTTATATTTACTTTCAGAGAATTTGAGCAGCAAAGGGAACTCAGAGAGAAGGGTCTGCAGACCAACTCTGACCAAGGCACTAATGATGAATCTGCTGATAGCAAAGAGTCATCTCCAGATCAGAATGTCAATAATCATATAAATAAGGTTTCATTCCCCTCCCCCTCTCCTTTACAATATATTTCGGTCTATATATTTGCCATACCTAATTTAGCAATCTTCATCCTCACTTGCTCCAGGCATGCTTGCTACGACTTTGTCTTGTACATTTTTATTGTTAGCCTAAAGCTATTACTCATTTACATTTTACTTTCTGTTGTTTCCTCATTTTTTTTGGGCTCAGGAGCTCTCCTGGCTAAAAAAGTCATGTTGAAACTTTATTTTCAATACACATGCACTAATCAGATGCATCTGTGCTTTGTTTGGTTTTTATCTAAGCACTCCTAGATTTAGAACTCTTTTTTCCCAGCCTAGCTGAAGATACAATGTATTATTCCTACAGATTGTATGTAGTGCTTGTTGTCTACAGTGTACACATTTGAGTTCTGAGGATTTTCTGTAACTTATCTATGGTCAAACCATATTCACCTAACTGTTTTCTACTATCAGTAGATTATGCAATTCAAGCTACCATTGATGGTTGATTGAATGAGCATTAATAACGTACTTGGAGGATACTTGGGCACGTGCCTAGTAGTACATTATAAGGAAATAGACATGCAATAATGCCCCCGGGGGGGGGCTGAAATAATAATTTATCATCTAGCATTGGAGTGAATGATCATGCCTATCGATTTTTCTTAAAAGTTGTATGTGTGAGTATCATTTTCATGTTGGCCTTTTCTTTTGTCACTATACAGGTCAGTGCAGGAGTGAAGTTCAAGAAAGAATCTAAAGGGCTTCCTCTTGCTTCTTCACTTGAAGTAGAGGCAGGGATGAACGAAGAGTGTGCTGACTCAGCTGTTGGACTTGACAGCTCTTCGACTACTTCGGGGAGCATGTATGCTGAGAAGCATGATATGTCCTCCACAAACGAACTAGATGGCCTTAAATGCACAACTTCTGGTGATTCGGGTGGATTATCCCTCACTCAAAGTCATCAGCCTGAGAAAGGTGATGCACTTGGTCCATCACAGGGCAGTGATTGGGTCCAAGATTGGAGGGCGGACGATGCTGCTGCAAATGATATATTTACTGCTTCTAAAGATACTAGCAGACTTAGAGAAGATTTAGAAGCAATTGAGTCATCTATTCTTGGTCTAAAACTGGAGGTAAGCTCTTTGCGGAATCATTCGGATGCAATAGGTGCTGAAACGCTAAATTTTGCTGAGCAACTTGCTGCTGAGATTTCTTCTGGAGAAGCGCTATCAAAAGAGGTTGCTGTACTAAAATCAGAGTGTTTGGAGTTTAAAAATGACTTTCAACAGCTTAAAAATTCTAAATTGAGCTTTACATATTCAATGATAGAACCAACTGAGACAGATGAGGAAAAGTTATTTCAGAAGTCCCAGCTTAAAGGGTTCCAGGAGCTTTTGCTTATGGAAGATAAGTTGAGAGAAATTCAAACAAAGGTGTCCACGGGATTTCATGAAAAGAATTCTAGGTTTCTAGACTCGGAGTTAGAAGCACTAATTGAGGCTTTGCAAGTTGTTAAGCAAGGGTATCCAGGAACCAGTGTTGCCAAAGGAAGAGAGAGCAAAGAGATGGCTTCACATAAAGGCGAGCAATTTTTAGCAGGAGCTCGATCTGAGTCAGATTTTTTCCAATCTGAAGGCATGGCTCATCTCATTAGCATCCCTGGCTTTGTGTCTCATGAATCTAGTACTATAGATCCTACCCTTGAAATGAGAGCAAAACTTTTTGAACTTCTTAGAGAGCTAGATGAGTCCAAAACTGAAAGGGAAGGCCTTGCTAGGAAAATGGACCAGATGGAGTGCTACTATGAAGCTCTTGTTCAGGAACTTGAGCAGAATCAGAGACAGATGATGGCAGAGCTGCAGAACCTCAGGAATGAACATTCTGCTTGCCTGTACACAATTTCATCTAGTAAGACAGAGATTGAGAGAATGCATCTAAATATGAAAGAGCAGACATTAAAATTTGATGAGGACAAGCGCATTTTGAATTCTCTTAACAATGAGCTTGAAAGAAGGGCTGTTTCTGCAGAAGCAGCCCTCAAAAGGGCCCGATTGAACTATTCTATTGCTGTTGGTCAGTTGCAAAAAGACCTCAAGCTACTTTCTTGCCAGGTTCTTTCTATGTATGAAACTAACGAGAATCTCATAAAGCAAGCCTTTTCTGATTCTTCACTTCCTTGCCCTGAAACATTAAATCATCTGAAAAGTTTAGAGGAAGGCCTTACTTCA
The DNA here is from genome assembly GCF_004799145.2 of Neltuma alba. Taxonomy (NCBI): domain Eukaryota; kingdom Viridiplantae; phylum Streptophyta; class Magnoliopsida; order Fabales; family Fabaceae; genus Neltuma; species Neltuma alba. The sequence goes on along the minus strand of NW_021632712.1, from coordinate 21,672 downwards.
AATCAATCACCATGTCAAACTCAGAATGCTCTATTAAACAAGCAGCATTTAGGCGAGGATATTTTACTAAAGGATTTGAAACAATCACTCCACTTGCAAGAAGGCTTGTACAAACAGGTTGAAGAAGAAGCCTGCCATATGCATTTTGTGAATATATACCTGGAAGTGTTTTCAAAAGCTTTACAAGAAATGTTGCTTGAAGCAAATGTTGACATTCAACTCATGAAAGAAAACATCGATCAACTCTCTCAGCAGCTGAAACTCTCAACAGAGTCCAAGGAGTTATTGACACTTAGGCTGCAGAATGCCATGAATGATATTCACTCCCTAAATGAATACAAGGCCAGTTGCACAGCTAGAAGCAATGATATTGCTCACCAGAATGAAATTTTGGAAGCAAGTTTTAAAAGTCTTGCTCATGAAAACCATCTTCTTGCTCAGAAAATCATTGAATTGGAAACTCATCTGGCAGAGTATAGAAGTTATGAGAGTAAATTTGTGGCCTGCAATGCAGAAAACTTGGAGTTGAAGAATTTAGTGAAAGAAGAGAGTCAAGCAAATAACATTATTCACAATGAAATGTCCACCTTGCGGGAAGAGTTAAAAGCTAGCAGAAGCGAATTAAATGAGCTGGTTTCTAGGAAGGACCATCTGCACAGTGTGGTCAACTCTGGGTGCATCAAGTTGCAGAAACTGATTGAATCATATGCAAATAATTACAGTGGCCTCTCTCTTTGTAGCACATCTTCTTCTCAGGACTTGAAGTCTAAAGATCTAGATGGTCTCATTTTGCAGCTAGACGAGCTCCAACATAGTGCATGTGATAGGATTCAGCAACTCATTGAAGAGAAGAAAGTTTTAGTGAATGAACAGCATCTGTCTCAAGTATCCTTAAATACTGCAAAATCAGATTACATAGTCATGAAACAAAAGTTTGAACACGATTTGCAAGAGATGGTAGGTAATCTAAGCACGTCCAGTGCCCTGTTGCAGAAACTTCAGTCAGAGTTTGAAGCAGTTGTTAACACGCTGAAGGCTAGTTCAGATATTGAAGAAATTTACTCGAAGCATCACAAAGAACTTTTGTCAGTTCTTGATCATCTGGAAGCTGAGCTACAACAACTTAGTATGAGAAATCATGACCTTGCTCAAGAAATTTTAAGGTTAGACACTTTATCTGGCGACCTTGAAAAGTGTAAGCTGAGTTTATCAGAAACTACCAGGGAAAAAGAAGCTCTAGAGGCGTCTTTGCAGAAGGAAGTTGAAGAATCTTCTATGATTTCTTCAGAGCTTAATGCTTTGAAAGAAAGTTTGCATTCTCTATACGATGAGTTGCATGCTGAGAAAACATTCAGAGGAAAATTAGAGAAAACAGTAACAGATCTCACTTCAGTATTGAATGAGAAGCAATGCCAGCTGGAGGATTTTGATTTAAACAAAAACGAACTAGTCCGGCTCAAGGAAATGGTTGCAGACCTGGAAATAGAGAAATCAAGAGTGTCTGAATTATTACTGGAAACTGATGGACGTCTTAAAGATGTTTTAAGAGAATCTTCTTCCATTAGTTTTCTGGAAACTCATTTAGCTGAACTGCATGATTTTGCAATAGCAACGGATGTCGTTATGATTTTCACAAGGGCTCAGTTGGAGGGTCATATTGAGAATCTTGTTGAAAAGCTTCACTCAACTTGCAGGCAAGTTGAAGTGCTTCACAAGAAGAATCTTGATGTAGAATCTGAGTTAAATGGTTTTCTTTCCAGAGAATCAACTTACATTGAAGAAAATGCAAGATTGTCGGGAAGTGTGGATTGTTTAAAATCAGAGTTAGAATCCTCCACTGCTCAGAGCAGAGCACTAATTGATCAAAACAATGCAATAAATGAAGAGCTTTCAGAATACAAGAGCAGGGCAGAGAATGCAATTGATATTTCTTGTGAACATGAAAGCCAGGGTGCTCTTGAAGTTGAAAGGCTGGAGCACTTGTTGGCAAATTGTAGAATAGATATTGAAGACCTCTTTTTTGATAAGGAAGAAGTTGAAGTAAAATGCATGGTTTTCCAGTCCAAATTAGATGAACTGAAAAGTGCAATGTTCTCGCTAAAACAATCAGATGATGAACTGATTAGGTTGCAGATCCAATACAGTGAACTTACCAAGAGGCTTTCTGAGCAGGTGTTGAAGACGGAAGAGTTCAAAAATTTGTCCATTCATTTGAAGGAGCTCAAAGACAAGGCTGATGCTGAGTGTCTCAATGCTCGTGACAGAAGAGGGCATGAAGGACCACAAGTTGCTATGCAGGAGTCCTTGAGAATAGCATTTATCAAGGAACAGTATGAAACAAAGCTGCAAGAACTAAAGCAACAACTTTCCTTGTCCAAAAAGCATAGTGAGGAAATGCTATGGAAACTGCAAGATGCTATTGATGATATCGAGAACAGAAAGAAATCTGAAGCTTCGCACATAAAAAGAAATGAAGAGCTGAGAATGAAGATCCTGGACCTAGAAGCTGAGTTACAAGCTGTACTTTCTGAAAAACGCAATTTGTTAAATGTTTATGACCTAGTAAATGCTGAAAAGGAATGCTCAATGATTAGCCTTGAATGTTGCAAGCAGGAAAAGCAAGAGCTTGAAGATTCTCTTCTAAAATGCAATGAGGAGAAGTCCAGAATTGCTGTTGAACTTACCTTGATGAAGGAATTAATTGAAGATGCTGGATCTCATCTCAAATTTTTGAAGGAAGGCAACAACGTATCACAGAAAAGGACTGGCCCATCTGATGAACCCATTGAAGAACAGCCTCATTCTAGAAACCCAATTTCTAACATTCCAACTGTTGGGAAAGAGATTGTTGATAAATTTCCTCGAAATTATTCATCTGTGGATCCATCCTCTAGTCCATCAAGTCCCAGAGAAGCCAAATCTGCCTGTGTAGGTTGCAGTCGAGAGCCAGATAGTCCAGATACGCCCATCAATGCAAAACCTGAGGTAAATGATATAATTCTTTTTGGAAGCACATATTTCATCATCATTGTATGTTTCCTAATGTTTATTGGATATGAAATGGAAGAGAAATAACCTTGTTTCTACGATTTTATGGGATCCTGTGTAGCCAAATTACTTCAAATCTAGAAAATTTTGACTTTGTTAACGAACTAAACTATTGGTGTGCCCTTTTTATTATGGTTGAATGTTGTACTGGTAGAGAATCCTATATATAACCTTATTTGATTGTTTTTGTGTTTGTCCATGATAAGATATGGAATATACAATAATACTACCTCCAGTCCTTAATATAAGACCTCGTTTGACTTTTATTTTGGTCCTAAATACCAAATCCTAATCTTCTTTGCCTTTCATATTTATTTATTTTTTCCTAAGATAATCCTTCTAATAATGACAATTCTAGCCAATAAACTTGATTAACAAGAATATTTTAAGAAAGACAACACATATTTATTACAAATAACTAACTTAACTTATTTCCTTAATCTACTCAAATTAGTCAACTAGTTTTTATATTTAGAACCGGAGGTAGTATCATCTGAGTTTTAACCACATAACTCTGGCACCTTCAATGTCCCCATGATATGTTTCTTGCAGTGTAGAAAACTCCTTTGCACAAGTCCAAATATCTTGACTTAGTCATATGGCTTATTCTCAAATGATTAAATGGGTATCTCTTCAAGTTGAGTGAAACAGTGGGAGTGCGCTGAAGGTAGTAAGGAACTAAGTTATAGGAAGAAAAGACTATTCTTCCCCCCTTTCACCATTTTCCTTTCTTCTGTGATGTCTCTTTTGCACCAAAGGCAAGCAAAGGCCTTTAGCTTCAAGAGAACTACTTAGGAGGTGTTTGGATAGAATTAAAACCATAGTTTTGAAAATATTTTTACGGTATACGAAGTAAATATGTGGAGGAGTTTATCTCAATTTATGGAAAAGTACTTTTCAGAAGCACTTCTAGTGCTACCCAAACACCTTTTTACTCTTGTTGCATATTTAATGTAGGCTTTCTTTTATATCTGGCAAGCCTTTTATTAATGCTGTGGGTAATCATTTGCCAGGAAGCACCTGCACTTGGAGGCATAAATGGATGCCAAACTGTTGAAACTGAAGAGAACTTGCAACTTGCTGGGCAGAAACATGCTGCTTTATCTCAAAGTTTAAAATCCAGCCTGGACCACTTGAATAATGAGGTATTTCTTTGTGTGAATAAGTTTGTTGTTATTATTCTTGCTTTCTTCCATTCTTCTTATAGTTATAATTGCTTGTGATAGAAGTATTGTCCTTCAACTATCTTATGCATGTGGGGGTATGTGAATAGCATTTGCTTTTCCCTATTTTGTTAATTTCATAATTCTGTTGAATGCCAATGTAGTCTAACCTCTTTTCTGGCTGAAACATGTGATCTGATTTGTGTCTTCTAATTGCAGTTGGAAAAAATGAAGAATGAGAATTTATTTACATCGGTAGATGACTGTAACTTCGAGTCAAGTTTTCCAGGCTTGCAAAGAGAATTGATGCAGCTCCATGAGGTGATGGATTCTATCTGCACCACCATGAAGCATGTCTTTCTTTACATTCTTATTTATTTTGAGCTTTGTTCAGGCTAATCAAGAGTTGGGAGATGTATGCCCTGTGTTCAATGAAATCTCTGTCAGTGGTAATGCACTGGAAAGGGTTCTTGCTTTGGAGATTGAACTTGCTGGAGCATTACAGGCCAAGAAATCAAGCTTACAATTTCAGAGGTACATTCTCCTTTGCATCAGTAGTGAAAATTTTTGGGTGGTATTTCTTTAGATTTCCTTTCTCTTTCTGGCGTGGTGACTAGTGATATACTTCAGTTAAAGGAGTTTGCTGTGATACTAACCTTGAGAAGCATATAGTTTGATCGCTACATACATTTATCATTCTAATAGATTTGCATATATCTAACAATACTTTGTCATATTGTAGTTTTATTTATTATGTCCGGTTCTTAATATAAGAACTCGTTTGACTTTTATTTTGATCTTAAATATAAGACGATTTATTTTGTTTCTCATATTTATCCATGTTTTTTCAAGGTAGTCTTTGTGACGGTAGTTCTAGCTAATATATTTGATTAGCCAAAATATTTTAGAAAAAACAACACCTATTTGTTATAAATAACTAACTTAACTAATTTTCTTAATCTATTCAAATTAGTCAACTAACTCTTATATCAAGGACCGGAAGTAGTATTTTAAAAATCAGGCAGTATTTGGAATTACCCCCAACATTGATAGAAATTGATTGGGGGGGGGGGGAAGGAAATTGAGCACTTGGCATGATGTGTTTTTCCCAACACTGCAGCTCCTTCTTGAAGCAACACAGTGACGAGGAAGCAATTTTCCGAAGCTTCAGGGATATCAACGAGTTAATCAAAGACATGCTGGAACTAAAGGCAAGACACGTTGCTGTGGAGACGGAACTGAAAGAGATGCATGACCGTTACTCTCAGTTAAGTCTTCAGTTTGCAGAAGTCGAAGGTGAAAGACAAAAACTCATGATGACTCTCAAGAATTCCAGGACACCCAGGAGCGACCATTCCTTGTAGCCAATAAAAACTGCATTTGCCATCCGCCGCCCCTGCACGAGCTCATCATTCATGGTTCCATCCTGTCAGCCCTCCCTGTTTATTATCGGATAAGGATATACATACTGGGGCCTTTTCGGCCATGCCCGGGATTCCTGCAAGTGTTGTTATGCCATGTCTTCATTTTACAAATGAAGACGCCGATAAATACTTTGTAAATAAAATATTTCCCTCCTTGGTTCGTGCCCTGTAACATCTCGGTTTTAGTCTCGGCACTGTAATTGTTTTGCTGTACAGAAACAATTAAGTTCATACAAATATCATTTCTATTTAAATTTTTGGGACGATGAAGAGGTTTTTGTTTATTTCTGGGTCTTGTTTCACGAGCGTTTTCTTCTGTTGCTTGATCTATTAAATATATTGGTTGCACTAGATCCGTCATAGGTTCTGACCTTTAAAAACACATGCGTTTTAACGATTAAAGAAGTTGCATCAGAGACTAGGCATCCATGTGTGTGTATTGGAAATTAATTAAATGGGATAATTAGCCGGAAAATCAATAAAATACTTAAAATATAGAAACAAATTAAACATGAGGCAGCCTGCGTGATTTTTGTCACTGCGACAGCGCAGGACCGTCGTACTTGAATTCTGTGGCGGATTTTGGGACTGGGTGGATAGGGAGGGGTGTCTGATGATGATGCCTCTGTCGTTAAAACACTCAATTAAACTAAGTCCCAACTAATTTGTAGTTTAGGGTCGACCTAGGTCATTACTTCCAAGAAACAAGTTATGGGTTTTTTTAGGTAAAAATTTAGGTGATAAAAAAATGCAATAAATTGGACTTAAACTAAAATGCAAAATTCTAATTCTAAATGGAAAATGCAAATATCCTAAAATCTATATGAAAATTAAATTAAACTAAATAAATGCAATGCAATTTTTGGGGGTTTTTTGAAAGAAAATAAAAATAATGAATAAAGAAAATTAATCAGAAAGCAAAGAGAGTTAACAAGTAAAAATGGAGAAGTTCTCTTCAAGTAAGGTAGAGGGGACAACTCAGGACTCGCATGAATTTAACCTTCATAACCTTAATCAATTAATTAGACCAAAGGGAGGTGATAAGAGAGTGGAATTAATAAACTTAATTACCTACTTGAAACAAAGGGAACCCTCAATTTCAAAAGCCCCTAAACTATTAGAGAACTCATAACAGTATAAGGTTGGTTAATTAAGCTTATTAAAACCAATGAAGATAATTCAATTTAATTTTGGAAATTATGTTTCAAATTATCCAATTAAACAATCAGATAATCAACCAACTTAATTAAACAATTAAGAGGTGAAAGAACCCAAATTTTGCAATTCAACCCACATTGATAATTAAACTCATAATGAAAACTCAATTATAAATTCAATTAACAATGCAAAGGTTCCAAACATATATTCCAACAAGTATCTTGGCACAAATAAGATCCAAATATCAATTTAATCCAAGAATAAAATTAACAATCTAGAACTAAATTGTCTCAACAAAATTACAACTTGAACTCATTTAAAACTAAACAATTTCAAGTCCTTGAATTAAAAAGATAAATGGAACATCACTCCCTTGTGGTCTTCAAGTGCTAGCCCAAGGCTCTAGTCTTCTTCATGCTCCTCCCAAGTTGCCTCCCTATAAGCTTAAGCTGCAATCAAAATGTCTCCTCCTCCAAGGTTATTAGATGCCATAGCCATGAATGATAAGATGTAGATGGGAGTTTGGCCGTGCAATAAGAAAGGAGAGGAATGATTGAAATTGGTGGGTGAATGACGTGAATGAGGGGGAGGAGATTTGGTGTTCAAAATTATTGTACGTTCGCGTTGAATGGCGAAGGATTAAAAGGTATGATTTGGCGGTGGGTGAATGGTATCCGTGCGTCCTCAATGGAGAATGGAAAGGAGGTCCCTTTTGGCGTGAATATCTCCTCCAAAAATAAGGAAAATCTTATAATGAGGGAAAAGAAAATTTTTATGGATCCAAAACTCAAGCCCATTAATAATTAATTGACCCACTTGATATTAGTCATTGGATTGTGCTTAGATTCCAAGAAACAATCTTGCATCATTGGATTTCCTATGTGCCCCTTTCTTGACCTACAAGAATTTAAGTGCATCCATTAATGTAGATTATATCCAAATATAATCAAAAATTAAATATTAAATCTGCACAAAAATTAGGCAAGAAAGTGCAAAACTTTCTAAAAATAATCTTTCTAAAAATATGAGACTTGTTTTCAAAGAAATAGGAAAAATTAATTCCAAGTCAAAAATAGGAAAGCACAAAATATTTATATTTTCAATCCAAAATCTCAATTTTTATGCAAAATCCAAAAATCAACCAATTTATTCAATAATGCATAAAAAGTCTAATTAAGCTCAAAATTATCATTTAAATCCTGAATTATTGTGGGATAAAATATATAAAAATTGGGCTTTATCAGTGTCCTTGAAACATCCCCACGTTTTTTACAGTAACAAAAGCCGTCTTTTATATTTAATTTGATTTTAAATATAAAAGTTTAATTAATTTTATTTTTTATATTTAACTTTTTAATATGATTTTTATAGTAATTGTATATGTTAAATGTTTTATTATATGATAGTTTTAGCTAATATATATGATTAACAATAATATTTTAGAAAAGACAATACCTATTTATTACAAATAATTAATTTAATTAATTTTTTTAATCTCCTCATATTAGTCAATTGACTAATATGAGGAGATTAAAAAAATTTGAGAAAATTAAAAAAATTGGTTAAATTAGTTATTTGTAATAAATATGTCTTGTCTTTCCTAAAATATTCTAACTAATTATATATATTAGTTAAAATTACTATTTGATACCACTGTAATATATGCAACTACTATAATGACTGTTTTAAAAAAATTAAATAAATATAATTGACAAAATAAATTAAAATTTTATATTTAGAATCAAATTAAAAATAAAACTAACACTTAATAAGGGAGCTAGTATTAAGTACCGGAGGCAGCATCTCATCAATCCTGCTCTCCGACTATTTCAGTCTCTGTTTCCTTTGGAATTCTAATCAGGGTGTCAGCTTCACTAATCCTTGTCTTAGAGAAATAACGGCCGATGCTTCAGTGTGTATCACTACTATCGCATGCTAAGAGTCCCAACTTCTTAGTATGATCCTCCGGGTGGACTCTGGTATGGATAATCTCGAGGGTTGTAATGAATAATTTTTTATGATCATATATACATTTGTATTGTATTTTTTACCCTATTGAATAAAAATATTTACTCTTGCATCCCTCCCAACAACCAAAAAATGCTTTTATAATTAATACCACCCTATCCGATTTATAAATCATTTTGAACATATTTTACTGAAATTAAAAAAAATCTTAAAAATTGTTTGGGAAAATGGCAAATAAAGACCCTTGAATATATAAAATGGCAAAATGGGACCCTGAATTAACAAAATTGCTACCAAAGACCGGGTCCTAAATATGAATTATGAAATGTTGGGCAAAAGTCAAAAATGCCCATCTACTTGTTTTTTTTCCAATCTCTTTTCTTCTTTTTCTCTTCCTCTCTTCGTCTATCTCTTTCCTACTCCCTTCTCCTTCTACCCTAAGCCCATTTCCTCATCCCCACCCCCATATCTCCCGATTCTCTCTTCTCTCTTCTTTCTCTATCATCTTCTTTGTTGTTGTGTCCGTCTTCTTTATTTCTTCTCCCAAAGCAAGTAAATGATGGGACTAAGATGAAGGATACCAAGACAAACAAGAATCAAGCTCAGCAAAACTTCTATTGGACATTGTCGAAGCCCAGCTCAGGTAAGGAATTGGGTTCCCTTTTGTCACCGAGTTCTGGGTTGAAATTGAAGATAGTTGCGGTGGCGACGGCGGGCACTGCTAGTAGGAAGGAATCGTTCTCATCTTCTGTATCGGATGCTCTCCATATATTGTAGCTTGAGATGAAAGTGTATCATCTTTTGATTCACTCTTTGTTGAATCCATACCCAAAGAGGTGGATTCGAATATTGTCTTCTTTGTTCTGTTCTTCCCCTTGATTCATTGATTGGTTTGTAAGTAGAGAACGAAGCTAAACACAGAGGGTTCCCCTTTAATGTTCTTTGATTTGTTCTTTGAGTTTATGTTCTCTTTATTCATAAATGAATGGCAATGTGTGAGTTCAATGATAAGCTTTATTTTGTTGGGAAGTTTTTGGAGTGTGGACAAACTGAACTTTTATATTCCTTCTATCTTTTGTTTTTAAAAAAATATATAAACAATTGAAGTCAAGGGCAATGCAAAAATGGTAACGAAGTGGACTAGAAAGCATGAGCTGTGCATTTTTCATCTTGTATGAAAACTTTATCGGAACTTATCATTGGTCTTACTTAACTAGTAATTGGTCTAACTGAACTTGTCATGAATCTTATATTAGAAGTGCCTGCTGTCAAAGAAATATGCACATTCTTATTTCAACAGAGAAATTTAAAATCGTATGAAAACCTTATCAGAACTTGTCATTGGCTTTACTTAACTTATCATTGGCCTAACTGAACTTGTCGTGAATCCTATATCAGAAGTGCTTGCTGTCAAATAAATTTGCAAATTCTCATTTCAATAGAAAAATTTAAAATTGTATAAAAACCTTATCGGAACTTGTCATTGGCTTTACTTAACTTGTTATTGGTCTGGCTGAACTTGTCATGAATCTTATATCAGAAGTGCTTGCTGTCAAAGAAATCTGCATATTCTCATTTCAACAGAAAAATTTAAAATCGTATGAAAACCTTATTGGAACTTGTCATTGGTTTTACGTAACTTGTCTGTTAAGGTTTTGACAAGTTCTGATAAGGTTTTCATACGATTTTAAATTTCTCTGTTGAAATGAGAATTTGCTGATTTCTTTGACAGCAAGCACTTCTGATATAGGATTCATGACAAGTTCAGTTAGGCCAATGACACGTTAAGTAAAGCCAATGACAAGTTCTGATAAGATTTTCATACGATTTTAAATTTCTCTGTTGAAATGAGAATTTGCTGATTTCTTTGACAGCAAGTACTTCTGATATAGGATTCATGACAAGTTCAGTTAGGCCAATGACACGTTAAGTAAAGAATGACAAGTTCTGATAAGGTTTTCATACGATTTTAAATTTCTCTGTTGAAATAAGAATATACAGATTTCTTTGACAGCAAGCACTTCTGATATAAGATTCATGACAAGTTCAGCCAGACCAATAACAAGTTAAGTAAAGCCAATGACAAGTTCCGATAAGGTTTTCATATAATTTTAAATTTTTCTGTTGAAATGAGAATTTGCAAATTTCTTTGACAGCAAGCACTTCTGATATAGGATTCACGACAAGTTTAGTTAGGCCAATGACAAGTTAAGTAAAGCCAATGACAAGTTCTGATAAGGTTTTCATACGATTTTAAATTTCTCTGTTGAAATAAGAATATGCATATTTCTTTGACAGCAGGCACTTCTGATATAAGATTCATGACAAGTTCAGTTAGACCAATTACTAGTTAAGTAAGACCAATGATAAGTTCCGATAAAGTTTTCATACAAGATGAAAAATGCACAGCTCATGCTTTCTAGTCCACTTCGTTACCCTTTTTGCATTGCCCTTGACTTCAATTGTTTATATATTTTTTAAAAAACAAAAGATAGAAGGAATATAAAAGTTCAGTTTGTCCACACTCCAAAAACTTCCCAACAAAATAAAGCTTATCATTGAACTCACACATTGCCATTCATTTATGAATAAAGAGAACATAAACTCAAAGAACAAATCAAAGAACATTAAAGGGGAACCCTCTGTGTTTAGCTTCGTTCTCTACTTACAAACCAATCAATGAATCAAGGGGAAGAACAGAACAAAGAAGACAATATTCGAATCCACCTCTTTGGGTATGGATTCAACAAAGAGTGAATCAAAAGATGATACACTTTCATCTCAAGCTACAATATATGGAGAGCATCCGATACAGAAGATGAGAACGATTCCTTCCTACTAGCAGTGCCCGCCGTCGCCACCGCAACTATCTTCAATTTCAACCCAGAACTCGGTGACAAAAGGGAACCCAATTCCTTACCTGAGCTGGGCTTCGACAATGTCCAATAGAAGTTTTGCTGAGCTTGATTCTTGTTTGTCTTGGTATCCTTCATCTTAGTCCCATCATTTACTTGCTTTGGGAGAAGAAATAAAGAAGACGGACACAACAACAAAGAAGATGATAGAGAAAGAAGAGAGAAGAGAGAATCGGGAGATATGGGGGTGGGGATGAGGAAATGGGCTTAGGGTAGAAGGAGAAGGGAGTAGGAAAGAGACAGACGAAGAGAGGGAGAGGAAAAGAAGAAGAAAAGATATTGGAAAAAAAAAAGAAGCAAATGGGCATTTTTGACTTTTGCCCAACATTTCATAATTCATATTTAGGACCCGGTCTTTGGTAGCAATTTTGTTAATTCAGGGTCCCATTTTGTCATTTTATATATTCAAGGGTCTTTATTTGTCATTTTCCCAAATTGTTTTATTAATTATATCTAAAATTTCAATAGTTTTAAACTTTGCTTCTATTAAATATATATCTTTCAAAATTAAATAACATGCACCGACATTTAATGGAGAATAAAAGAAAAAACTATTTGGTCAAAAAACAATGATATGCCTGATAATTAGAATGAAAAATTCTTTTTTTCCTGTGAGTATGAAAGTGGCATGTAAGCAAATCGGGCATAATATGAGTGCAAATGAATTAGATGAATCAAGAATTTCATTATCTTTTCGTTATACACTTTTTTCTTGCAGATTTTTGTAGGACACAAGAAAAACCATTTTAAAAAATATACATACTCTCCCTATATATTTTTTCCGCGTTACCACTTAAAACATAAAAATATAAATTCTTTTTAAACAAATAATTAATTTCACAAATCCATATATCTTTTTTTCCTATTTTTATTGTAATTTTATCAGAGTTGCAATTAAGTTGTGCGTAAAATGAATATAGGCATGAATTTGTCCCCAAAAATGCCTACAGCATATGCCACAACCACCGGAATAAATATCAAAACCAGCTTGATGACGACATTATTTGAACGTTAATTCTGGAGAGAATGAACCCATCTCATTTCTCCCTTCCTTTCGCAGTAAATCTAAACCAGCAACAAGCACGTTACAGTCGTAACCTCGTAGGTGGTAATTTCCATAGAACTGCCTATACGATACATACAAGTACTAAAACATTCGTCTAAATGAACTAGCAACCATGTCGTGTGTTCATTTAGCTTCCAGTAAACTAATATATTATAGAATTTCATACTTGGAATTAACTAAATATCAATCACTTGGCAACTGACCAATTCAGCTGGACCAAAGTCTTTCTTGGCAACTACCTTCCAAACAACTGCATCAGGTTCAGCACCTGGTTCTGGATCTTCATGACCACAGATGGGCGAAAGGGAGGAGATTGAAGGAGAAGAATCCCAATTACTGCGCAGGTCAGCCTTAAGAACAGCAATGTCATGATTAGCATCTTTTGTAATGACGTGAATTTTCTCATGGAAACCAGCGAGCAAATACGGAGACTCTGAATCTGCACAATCATATACGGGGACTTTTCCGATAACTACTTTCCATGCATCTTCTCCTTGATCATATACCTTGATCTTTCCACTTTCCAGAGAATTAGAAGGATCATAAGCATATAATTCACCATCCACCACAACGCTCAATTTGGTACCTGCTTGCCGAGCAGGCCAACCCTCACCCATTCCATTAGGCATTTCCATCCATGAATTTGTTTCAGGATCATAGATTTCTCCGCCCACATCAACAAAAAAGGGCCATGAATACAAACTTTGTGGGACACATAGCCTTCCCATGTAGGAGGTCAATCCTGTGGCAATAGGCTTCAACATGTCAGCCAAAAAGACAGTGGGCAGGACTCGAGCTTTTGAGAAAGGCATACTAGGTACATTGGACCATGTATCTGTAGAGGGATCAAAAACTTCAGCAGACTGAAGGGGAATCAATCCAGCTTGACCCTGACTAACCCCTCCGACCACATAAAGTTTGTTATTTAAGATGCCTGTCTTGCAATATGCCCTACCTGTAGACATCGAGGTCACCTTGCTCCATTTGTTTTCTATCAGATCGTATCGCCAAACACATCTCATGGTTGAAGATTTAGAGAATCCACCAAGAACATAGAGACATCCCTCGACAGCTCCAATGGCACAGCCGCAAAAGGGCATTTCATCTAATCCATCCTTCTGTCCCAGCAAACCTCTTATAACTTCAGCAATTCTAATACCTTCCACCATGTTCCACATCCAAAGCCTAGAAGAACCCTTTCTAGATTCTTCTTCATTAACAAAATTGGGCATCGCAGGCAGTCTCTGCCATTTTTGGGAACGAGGATCCAGGGCATGCCATATAAGCTTGTTTTCTCCAACCTTGATCAACAGATATAGCCACTCTTCAGTTGTTCCAAGTTCTTTTCTTAACTTATATAATTCAGAACTCATGATAGTAGTCTTCCATTTCCTTGAGACCAACCTCATGTTTAAGTAACAAATTCTAGGAACTCTGGCGATAATCTGAAGTGATAATTCATCGGGAAGATTTGGAATTAATCTTGGACTCTCCTCATCAAAGCTAGATAACATTCTTCTCCTCTTGCAGATCTCATTCTGAAAGGCCTCGTCACCCTCACTCCTATCGGATTTGGCATTCGCCATACTGAAAAAAGAACCCATAATAGGCAAAATTCAATGTCTGCATGAAAACAAAGCAATCATCATTATAGTAACTTGACTTTCGGTCCAATGCTGGAAAAATACGGGGCCAATGTACAAGAGCTTCATTATATCGATGGAGAAGATGAGCAACATATATGAACCAAAAAGCGTTGGCACACATACCCAGAGGTTCCAGTGATCAAATTAACGCAACTTTTTTTGACAGTATCAAACTTAGATACCGTTCTAAGTAAAATAGTTGCAGGTATAAGAATTCTAAAAAGATGTCCAGATACGAACTTTGAGTAAACTTTCAAACCTTTTGTTCTAATTCAACTCAAAATGAGAGTACCCAACTTAGAAGACCCTTTCTGCCCCTTCATTTTTTTTATTTTTTTGGTTTTTTTTGGGGGGGGGGGGGGGGGGAGGTTGGAAAAAGGGCACATAATCGTATAACTACAAGCACATACCAACAGTAATAGATTCAAAATTAGTAAAAACAAAATGATAAAAAATTGCAAGTTGCAAATCATAGGAAGTAGTGATCAACGTATCCATATGAGCCCTCCATGAAGGTTCAAGAACGAAGACAAAAAACTCTCCCACAGATTTTAAACTCCTCGAAATGACACAGCCAGAAAAATCAGCCCTTCAGGCCCTCCAAAACAGTTAAAGGAAGGGAGAAGAACAAAAGAATCATTCGCTCCATCAGAAGATATAGATCCTAGACCACGTAGTCGCGATCTGTCGCCAAAAGTAACCAACATAATATTTCAGAATTTCAGCCCGTCGTGGTCGGTGAGAAAAGTCAGACCACTTCAACCAAAGCAAAAATAACAGACCTCCCTAGCAACAGTGGAGTTCTCTCCTCCCCCTATTCCCTATTCCTCATACATCGACCTGGGCTCAGCTAAAACTTGACTAACGCAGTATAAGTAATTGGCGCACTGAATCAGTGAAAAGAAAGGAAAAAAAAGGAAGGAAAAAAAAAACTGTTCTCGACGGGAAACATTGACGTTGGGAAACTGACAGACAAGATTCAATATTGGAACGGAGTGTACATTTGACAGTAAATTACACTCGCAAGTCCAATTACCAAGAAGCCAGAATTAAAATTCACTTCAAATCACCAGGAAAAGAGGAGGAAGAAACGGGAGATACCAAGAATGAAACACAGAGGAACAGTGAAAGACAGGCAGCAAAATTAAAATAGAGAAAACTGAAAAAGGAGAAGGGAAGTGGAAATTCCAAAAGGAAAAAGAGGAGAAAGAAAGAGTAAAACATAATCCAACCTGGTAAAGAAGGGAAAGATGTGAAAGGCTTTGTAATTGAAATGGCGGGGGGAAATTGGCGTGGGAATGGCCATGTCCGAGGAGGTGCGGGAGGATGAAGGGGGCTTCTGGTGAGGTGGGCTATCAATTTTCCAGTGGGACCTACTTGGGATAATTAGGAACACCTGGCTCCCTCATCATCAACGTTGTCATGTCATTCATAAACGATTTGCAATTCAACAGTCAGCTTATCTTTCCCATCGTTTCGACCCAGACGACCGTCACTAGATATTTTAATAAAGGTAAAGAAGTACGCTTTTAATTATATTTATAAATTACGTAATATTTTCAACATATTTTATATAGATTAAAAAAATTTAAAATTTAATAATTTTTAAATTTTATCTCTATTTAATATATATTAAATAAAGGCAATACAATAATAAATAAAGAATAAAATTATATATCTATATAAAAAAATTTTCTCAATATCTTATAAATAGAATCAGAAAATATTTTTTGTTTCTAGACTGTAAATAAGACAAAAGAAGTAACTTTTAAAATTTGTTTGGAAAATATATGCTACTTAATTTTAAATGTCTAAATTTTATGAAAAAATATTAAAACATGGATTACACTGTGAAGATAAGTGACGTAAAATTACATCACCCGTCGCTTGAGCTTGTGAATAATGTAATCTTAAGAAAACTTCACACTTACTGATGATTCAACGCTCTCCTTTGCCGCTTTGGCACTCAAGCAGGTGATCAGCGGGGTCACCACATCTTTTACCAAATCTTAATAAAATAAAAACATTTTTCAATTTATTGTCACTAATTTGCAAACCCAATTATACATATGTAAAGTATATTTTCTATCATTAATGTCGTTGACTAATGACTCGCAACATATTTTTTTTAATATTTTATCAGTAATTTTTAACAACTTCTTTGTATTTTATTTATCGAATACAAAAAAATCAATAAAAAATATTGCTAATAATCTCGTTCATGTAAGTGTTTTAAAATGATTGCACAAAAAAACTAAATAATGTTTTAATGAGAATATGAGATTCTGTACATACTCTGTTTTGAGTGGGGGAAAAAATGCTGATGCCCAGTACTTTAAGGAAAATCGAATAAGGGAAAAAAAAAACGAAATTTTGATATTTTAATTAAAATAAATGAATACTTTTTTCAGGCTTAAGAAAAATACTTAAATTTAATGAAAAATTATTTAAGCACAACCTGGCTTCTCTGCATGTGATTCAATAGGCGTTGGGGCAGATATCATTGGAGACGGGTTTGGCTCGGTGTATTCTACGGTATGATGCGTTGCTCGTGCAACACGTTTTCTTTCGCCCGTCGGGATCTCCGCTGACTTGCTTCTACACCACAATCGATTACTTCCAGTCAACCCACTTCATGGTTTCTTTCCCCTGAAAAGACACCATATATTACTTTCGGTCTTTAATATAAAATTTTATTTTAATTTTAAATATATAACTTTAATGTATTTTTTTATCATATTTATATGTTTTTTTAAAAGTAGTCTTTCTAACAATAATAGTTTTAGTAATACACTTGATCAGCAAGGATATTTTAAGAAAGACAACCTATTTAGGACAAATAACTAACTCAACTTACTTTCTTAATCTCTTAAATTAATCAACTGGCTCTTATAATTAAGATTAAAGGTAGTATAATTTTAAAAACTTACAAAGTACTCCTTAAGCTATATTCTAAAAAACTAGGGGAAAACATAAAAATATATATATCTTAAAAAGAAGAACATGAAATTCATGATGAAGAGTCAGAATTTCTCACTAAGTAATTGATATAGGTTGATGTTGATGAACAGGGGAAAAAAAACCTTTTTTATAAGCAACACCGTTTTTTTCCCTACATCACATTTTTTAAAAAAAAATTTAAAAGGGCATCATGTAATTAGGTTATAAGGTCTGACTAATAAATTACCATTCACGAATCAAATACATGTGTATATAACTTCTTAAGTTTTGTATCGTGTCCGTGAATGATAATATTTAATTAAATGCGAAAAATCTTTATTATTACCTATGGCACTCTTAGATCTTTAAAAATGAATAGTTCTTACATGAAAGGGAAAAGAAAATTACATACTACGTAAATTTTGACATTTTCTGGATGTATCTATTTTTTTAAAAAAATAGAGACTTAAATTTGAGGATGGAAGAAATATTTAGTAACTTTAATCTGTTATGGTTTGATGTCTTTTATTATTGGAAGAATTACAATAAGGTCTTAAGTAAGAAAAATAATTAAAAAATAAGTCTCTAAGATTGTTATTCTCATTATAAACTGTTGAGGTTGTTATTAGAACTTTTTGGTAATTATTTTTTTTATGTGGAATTTGATTACAATTCTTCTTTTATTATTATCGTCTTTTTTTTTTTGGAGTAAGTAAAGATGGTCCAAGCCCAAAGAAACTGACCAGTGACTGCCCTTTGTCCATGTCTCTACGGACAGGCTCAGTCGCTCAGATTCTTCCCGTGAATCAAGTCCTCCAAGAATTTTGTCTTCTTCCCATCTCCTCCACACCTCCGAAGGAAGTATTATTATCATCTTTAATGCTCATCGTTCTTCACCTGTCCTCTCCTCGGCGTCGTTGTCCCTCGCAGTTTGTCCAGCTGTCAACAAATATCTCCATTCTTTGCGTTAAAATAAGGGAGAGTTACAATGAAATATTAAAAAAAAAAATACTATAAAATCTCAGCAACAATCTAAATAACTAAGTTTCAAAATAAAAAATAATAATTTGTAAAGTTTATTTTATAATTATTTTTTTATTTTAGAATTTCATTATAATTCTTTCTTAAATAAACCACATTTGGGTTAACAAAGTGATAAAATTTTTCACACGTGTCCCTATTAAAATAATATTATAAAAAGATTTAAAATTACTAAATATTAAATAAAAAATTCTTTAAAAATGTGTTGTAATTTATAAATCTTGTGCTGTAAAAACATACTCAAGTGTTGGAACTAAAATTGTTACGAAGTTTAGTAATTTTAAACTTTTTTTTAAGATTCTCTTAAAAATTAAAAAATATGTTGTGCATATTCTCTCAATTATTTTTTTCATTGTATTTAATAGGAATATAATTAAAAAATGTTATTAGTTATTCTACATGTGATTTATATTTAGAAAAAGAAAATAATTAGTGGATTATAGTCAACAAAATTTTAATAATGGCACATACCAAGCGCGGAATGAGCTTGAAATAGAAAAAAAATAATGTCTCAGTTAATTTGTCTCTCCACTTAATTTCTTTATCATTGAATTGGTTTTCAATGTCCCCGCTATAGAAGTATGGGCTTGAACCTGGAAGAACGAAATTTCACTTATGTCATTTTTAGATTTCGAAAAATAGAAAGATGAGTACTTTTAAAAATCCTCACATCTCAGTGTACAAGTAATTTTACGATCTTTAAAGGATAGTGAATGTAGTTTTTGACAAAAGAATCTCTGTAAAAATATTAAAATTGTTTTTTTACAATTTTTTTTCAAGAGCAGTGATTAATGATTAATATTAAATGCAAATAATTTTTTTGCCAACAATTAAATGAAAGTAAATCAAAGCAGGGAAAGAATTATGTTTCAAGTATTTTAACGGTTAGTTTCAATCTCAATCGGTGTGTTTCAGTTAAAAATACCTCATGTTTGAAATGAAGGGAGTCAGGAAGTACCGTTTTTAAGTCGTCCCAAAACTTCATTTAAACCACACTGTTAAGGATGAAGAGAGTAGTTTCCCGTTGCACCGGGGAGAAAATGTTCTTGCGGCCACCAGGCAGCCATTGAAGAAGGATCATGAGAATCAATAAAACAGACTAGTTTTCATTTAAAACAAGAAAAAAAAATAAAAGTAATGAATTTATTGAGCTCGAAGAACAATGGTGCAGAACTCTCCCCCATACAATTTGGCTAGCACGGGAAAAAACTACCGCTGGTTGAGCTTTGTTTTCGTAGCACAAAGTCGGCTAGATGACGGTAGTCATGGGCCGAAGAGGAGTCGAACTTGGCCCCAAACAGCCGCTGGGCCCTTCCATGCCTTGGCCCTTCCAGAACGGGTCCAAATCCCGAACCAGCCCCTCCTCCCACGCGACGCACTTACGCAGCTCCTCACTCTCTCGTTTCGTATCCGGATCATCTTCCGACTCCGCTGGCCCGTCGGTGATGGGATGACCACAATCCTCACAGTAAACGGCGTCGTCTCCTCGGGGGACGAGCTTCATAGTCAGCCTACCATTCAGTCGGTGAGCTTCAAAACATTCCCCACGCTCCATCCTCTCCGCTCTCATGATAAGCCTTCCGCCAATGTTCTCCCTCCTCACAACCCACGGCATTCCACCCCTGTGTGTCAGCAGCGGTATGCACCGTGGAAACTCCCTCTTCAGTTTTCCTGTGTCTGGACCTGGTACGATTTCGGTGAGGTTCAGCTTTGTCCACCGCGCCTCTTAAATCTTCCACGCTAGAGCTCGTGTAATCACCACTCTCCGTCCCAATAACATCGTCCGTCACACGAGAACGAAACATCGACGGTGGCTGCGACGGCTTCCATGCTGTGGAGACAGTATAGCCGGTACAGGAATGCACAATGCGGGGAGCATGAGGAGAAGGATCAATTAGGGTTTTTAGTCCTCCTTTGATCGGATCATCTTCAACGCGACCTGCAGAAGACTGCTTTGGATTTTTCAAAGAGAGCTCTTCCCTGGACGACAACAAGTAGCTAATTATGCCCATCTCTTGGTTATGGGGGGAAGAAAAAAATTCCTGTTTGACTTCCTCTCGCCGCTACCCAAATTTGGCATCAAACTGGTGGGACTTGTCTCTACTCAAGGTTTAAGTGCACGAAGCCGACATCGATAACCCTCTGCAGAAAATCACACTAGAATAGTGCAATACTTAAGTATTGAATCAATTCCAAGCTGCATGCAAATCAAACAAAACTTGAACACATTGGTAATGGGCATATATCACACACGTCAAAACTGGATGAGCTTTTGTGTTAAATTGGGGATCGAAGGAAAAGCAAGTTATGATATTGTTAGCCATATATGATATACATGTCAAGGATCCAACATCGATCGGCTAGGTTCACAACAGATTCATACACGTGGTAAGAATTAGCTACATGTCGAGGATTTAAGTTTGTCCTATATATACCCCAACCTTTTCGTGTGTGCCTTCTGCTTCATCTTCCTCGGCAAGAGACAATGGTAAACACACACACACACACACACACACACCACACACACATGTATAGGCTTCCCCATATGTGCGCAGCAAGAAATGATTATTAAAGTAATGAACGGGCGCAATAAAATAGCAGGGAACGAAACAAATCGAAAACAAACAATTATCTGAGATGTTTGATTCCATTATATTAAAAGTTCAGAGTTATGTTTCACTTAAAAAAAAAAAAAAAAAAGTTCAGAGGTATGTTCATGACGTCGCAGCTCTACAGTGCTTTTATGAAACAGTGCGGCGATAAATTTATCAGCAAAGCTATGTAGATTTAGCCGATATAGTGTTTCGACAATCACGTGATGAAGGCAAAGGAAGATATCTTACTCGGCACTGAAGCGCTGCATCAATGGATTTTGTGTGCCACGGAGGAATCGAGCGGAAAATGATAGTGAAAATGAAGCTCAGAGAGAAAAACACCCAAAACTCTCAGGTTCAGCTCATTATTCCATACATGCCCGAATGCCCCTTTGTCCAAGCCGTGCCTTCTTATTAGGAGAACTTGTGTTCCTAAGTGGTTCTATTCTGACCGAAGATGCCCCGGTGTCGCTCAGGCCCACACGGAGCGTCAGGGCTATGAAGGTCTTTTCAGCGCTGACCTGAACGTCTGGATTTCACACTCCGACAAAACTCCGATGGGAATATTATTCGAAGAAATGGGATTGGGAGGACGCTGAGGCGTAACAGGGGAAAGAACACGGGGGCTAATTAAGATTGAACACGCCATTTCATCCAACAGCAACTTTGTTGGGTTTTTGAATAAATCAGGAATCCAAGTGAAGTGCCA
>NW_021632711.1:0-95240 GCF_004799145.2 Neltuma alba | reverse complement strand
AAATCAAAGCCTATAAATACCCCCTCTCATGAACATTTCGGCCGAGATGGTTGCTTGGTGAGGGAATGTTGTGTTCTTGAGTTCTAAGAGAGAGAAATGGAGAAAGCAAAGTTAGACACCTCTATTCGCTGATTAAGAGCTAATTAAGGTATGTTTACATCCCTAAGTGTTAATTATTTTTAGTTAATGATTTATTTGAGGAAGATTAGGATTAATTACCTTAATTAATTATGGTTTAGTGATAGTTAAGATTAATCATGTTATTTGATTAAAGATTAGTAAGTAATTAAGGTTATCTACCCTGATTAATTAGTAATTAGTGAATAGTTATGCTAATTGAAGGATGATTAATTATGATTAATCATGTTGATTAAGGAATGATTAAAGGTTAATCATGTTGATTAGAGAATAATTAATGGTTAATCCATAAGGGATTAGTGATTTAATCTTAGAGGATTATGTTGTACTAATGACTATGTGACTTGAGGACCTTAATTAAATATTGGATTAAGGATTAAGGGTTAGTGATTAACCAAGAAAGCATGATTAATCATGGATTAAGGAAGAATTCCAAGACCTTAATTGAGGATTAAGGCTTGGTCAAACCAAAGTCAAAGGATTAGGAAAGGTATACAGAAGTTATAAATTGAAAGGCACAAGGGTAGTATTATATTGAGAAAGAATTGTATACTGGATATGGAATTTACCATACCCTTACTGTATTGTTGATAGGCAATTTCTGGAAACCTAGGAGGACCTCAAGCAAGGAACACAAGGAGGAAATAGTAAGCGTGGAACCGAGGTAGCGTGAACTTGCAATTATTTTGTTGACCTGCATTTGTTTTCTGCTATGTGTGTTTTGTTCCATGAGAATGTTTATGCACAGATGATGTGAACTCCTTGCAATGTATGCCTTGGCTCTTGCATGATTGAGTTTTGACTAGAATGATTGTATGCTCCATGATATGATGATTTGGATACAGAATGGTTATGGCATGGCATAAAGACTAGCAATGTTATTTTATTGCATGTAGCATGACATCTTATGCATGTTGACCTGATGGTTGTATGTTCAATGCTACTGGGATTTCTATGAAATCTCATTCCTCCTATAACATGATATCTTAGGTGCCAATACTTCCAAGGAGAAGGTAAAAGAAGTAATCATGGCTTGAGGAAGTTATGAGTTATGTATTGTATTATATGGTTTTAAACCTTTCTCTTCCAAGCCATGTAAGCATATTCTGATCTTGAACACATGACTTGATAACCTTTTTGAATGTATATTAATGGTAGAGTAGCTTTATATGCGATTATGGTATGCTTATAGTGAAAAACGAAATGGTGCTAGAATTAGTGAAAAAGGGGGATAAAAATGGTCTAAATTTGACCAAACTTTGACCAATTAAGACCCTGGTCAAATGGTTGAATTTTTCCTTGAAATTTGGTATGCAAATAGATCTTATTTTTCCCTTTAAAATGAGTGGTAAAGTGTCATAATCAGAGCTCTGTGTAAAAGTTATGCCTTTCTGAAGTTATGCAAAAATCTTGGAAAATAGAAACATGACCAAATGAACAGTACTTTTTGAAATTAAAATCGGATGCGTTTCTGATTAAAATGGAACCTGAGGTCATTTTTCCTTGATAGAGGATGTTAAGAGCTTCGAGTGAGACTTGAAACAACCTTGTTTTGATTTTTCTAGAATTAGTTATGATTTTCCAAAGTTATACCAAGTTTAAGGTTACAGTGAATAGTAATGCGGGAAAAGAAATTTTTAAACTCAGATTTTTCAACCCGGTAACATGAGATTGCGCTTCCAAATATCTTAACTTGGCATAATATAAGGTCGCAAATGTAAGGTGTTACATAGAACTCATGTTAATCATCCATTTTCAAGAGCTGGAGGAAGCCTAGCCACTCATGGTGTGCAGAAACATCTCCATTGAAATTGACTCAGTGTTGCCCATGGATGAAGGTGACAGTGGAAGGTGAGGGATTAGGTTTCTGGTGGGAGAGATGAGAAAAGATGAAGAGAAAACGTTGATGGTGGCTAGATGTCAGTGTGTGACCTCATTCATACCGAAAATAGGGTTTCTAACCCGAATATGACGTGTCTGGGTCGGTTCATGGAAGTGGGCAAGTCAATTTTTACCAAAATGGTCGGGTCTGAATGTGCTGATATGAGGAGTTCGCCGCGGTGAAGGGTGGCAGAGGATCCTCTTTTTCTTTGTGTGCCTTGAGTCTTCAACCTTGGCTCCAATCTCAGGTGTCCTACACTGAAAAGAAACAATTTAAGGCATCAATTGTCCTAGAAATTAATTGAATACAATTAATAACTAATTATGACGATTTTACCCTAAAAAAGACACTAACTCAATGTATGGACTCTTAATCTAAAATAAGCTCAATTATAGCCAAAAGAGCCAGAAAATGCAACAAAACCATGGATGATGTAATCAAAAGATAAGAATAATTTGAGCTCAATCACAAGCCCATGGATTTAAAATTCCAACATAATTACTCAGGTTACTATTCACTGTTTAAGTTCCAGATTACATGTCTAACTTCAAAAATTCATAACTAATTCCATAAAAATTGTATTAAGGTTTTCTAAAATTCTACAGAAAGCTATTTTGATGCTATTTAAGGAAAAAATATCCAATTGGATTGATCTTTACCCAATTCATACAGTTTAGTCAATAAATAATACTGTTCATTTCATAAAATCTGAAACTTCCAGATTTTGTGGCTCAACTTTGGAAATCGTATCTCTTTGTGTACACATCCAATTGAGGTGATCTACATCTCATTTTAAAGCTTGGGATGTCATACCTTACTATTAGATCCACTTAGGGTTTAATTAAAACTATTTTACACCATATTAGATGGTCTTGGGCTCAAAAATTCATGAAAAATACTGATTCTCGGATTTTTACTGTTAATCGGGTAAAAATCCAGTTTTTTGGCCCAAGTTCAAAAATTCATAACTTAATCTACAAAAATCAAAATAGAGTGATTCAAAATTCTATAGAAATATCTTTGAATGCTTTTTTAAGGAAAAATAATCTTATAAACCAATTCCATTTGAAAAAAGATTTTGTGAAATTCACCTCTGTCCATTTGGCAAAAATCCTTTTTCCAGATTCTGAACTTTAACTTTGAAAAATCATTATAAATTGTGTAGTTGGCCATTTTTAACGTGCTACTTATTGATTTGAAGTTGATGATGTCAAATTTAAGCATACTAAATTTTGTGTAGAAATTCATTTGGTAACTTACTAAAACATGGCTCTGATTTGGCGTCCTGCTTAGGGATTACAACACCAACCATAGATACTTATACATAACCAAATATAAATATTCCCTCATGGCTCATCACCATATTAATCCTTGATTTTAGCCTCCCTTTTGATGATTCAGTCCCTAAAATATTAGGTTACATATGGGGGATGAGATTTCAATGAAATCCCAGTAGCAAGATCAATTAACCAAAACATCAATATGCATCAATTACAAGCATTCCAACCTTTTGCTATTAATAGGGAACTACTTTACCTCATATATGTAGCACTCTAAGATGCAATAGCTAAGGCACATAAAGCAAGGAGTATAGCTACACAATTATCATCATCATCATCATTTAGTTCAACCACAGAATAGCACATGAAATTGTATAGCAATGAATGCAACACTCAACATTAAAGTCAATTAAATCTTACTACCTTAATCCAATGCTCTTTGATTTTCTTGTTCTTCTTTCTTGTTTCCATAAATGCCAAACCCTAACATGGAAATCCACAAAAAGGGCAGCAAGAATCATCAACCATTTCTCATAAAAATCAACAACATAAATCAAGGACATCCTTTGTCCCTTCAAGCATCCACCTTTGTTCTTTAATTTTAGAGTTTGTTTCCTTAAACCATAAAAATTCCCTCTTGACTCATTCCTACATGATTTTTCATGTATATTCCAAATATCCACTTATATTTAACAAAATAAAATCCCTTCTTTCAGTTTCAACTTGGTCAAATCATTAGGGTTCAAAATCCAAAAATTGCAACTTTGATTCTATGGCTTCCAACACTTGTTCTTTAGGTTTACCCTACACTATTTTTCATTTTGAACACAATGGAAGCCTCAAAACTTTGAAAAATATATCCTAGGGTCTAGATCTTGCCTTTTCTGAAATGGTTCTCATGCAACATAACAAAGAAAACACTTCAAAATTGACCTACAAACTCTTGTAACCAGTAGGATCTAACATGCTTTGAAGTGTTCTAGCAAGATTTAACCATAAAACTTCCTCTCTTACTTATTATACATTTTAGCCAGCACCAAAGAAGGAAGAAAACCAGAAATTTCAACCATATAACTCAAGCAAACAAGGCAAGGAACAACTTAGAACCAAAAACTAACCTTGGGTCTTGGTTGGATGATCAAAGTTGGTGCCTTTTGTCTTGATTTCTCCCTGAACTCTCTCTTTTCCCTCTTGGTTTGCTCTCAGATGAAACTAGCATCTGATTTAGGGGGAGGATTACTCATTTAATGTGCACAAAATATCTCACCTACTAGCATTAATGAGAAGCCAAGTGTCAAAAGCCTACTCCTTCTTGAAATTTCCCTCTTAATCACTTAATTCCAATTGTAATTAATTTCCAAAAGTAAACTCTCCTCCACTTGAGGCTTGACACTTGGAAAGCTTTAAATCCTCTCCATTAGTGGCTTGACATATGGCTAAATGGGAACCATTTGAATTGCAAGACTCTAGTCTTGCTTTATCGGTGCACTTTGACTTTGGGTTTAACTTTTTTTCTATACTTACAGTACTCTGGCCTCTGTAATTATTTTTGTTAGATCCATAAATTATTCTTCTCATTTTTATCTTTCCTAATTTCCCTCTTTGTCTCAAATTTAATTTCTCAATAATTAAACAAAAGGAAAACTAATTTCCTTCTCTTTAGTGATTTTTCCACTTTTCAGAGGAATTGGGAAAAATCTTGGATACTTGAGAGTCTTCTTTTAATTCAATATTCTCTTATAATTCCTTTGGATATCATAGGAATTTTCTTGGGATTTTATTCTCCTTCCAATTATTTATTTGGAATTTTCCAAATAAAGGACCTTAAACTAGCTTAAATCGCCCTTAAATTCTTTTGTAATTTCTCTAACAGTAATTTGGTCATAAAACCAATTTTATAATCCCATATAGTTCTCAAGGATATCATCCTTATTTTTTTTTCAATTTTCTGAGGCTTGGAAATATTTTTTCCATAATTATTCTTGACCAGTTTTCCTTAGTCAGTCAAACTTTTCATAATTGGCTTGGAAAATTATAATAATTATTTTCCACCAAAATTCTTCTATTTCTCCTTGTCATTTTTGGCCTTTAAATATTTAGGAATATTTCTTATTCCTAATTATCATAATACTGGATGTGACATTTCTCCCCCTAAATAAATTTCATCCTCGAAATTTAAAATGTATCTTATTGGAAAAGTCCAGGATACTTTTCCTCTATCTCAGTCTCCATCTCCCTTATAGCTTCTTCCAGTATAAGACCTTTACAGACAACCTTGACTAGTGGAAACTGCCTGTTTCTCAACTGTTCGACTTTTTGATCAATGAGTCTTTCTAGTCTGATCTCAAAGGTGGGTTGTCTCGGAGCACAATGTCATCATAGCTTATGACTTGTATTAGGCCTAGATGGTACTTCTTTCATTGTGAGATATAGAAGACATCATAAACTTGACTTACATTTGGGGAAAGGATCACTTATAGTCTACTGGTCCAGCCTTGGACAAAGTTTGAAATGGTCCACTATAGTTTGAACTTAACTTCTTAAGCTTTGGGGATCGACCGACTTCTGCTGTTGGTTACACTTTAATCACCAACCTTAATCTTTAACGGTCTCCTTTAATGTCTGGGTAGCTCTTTTGTCTACTTTGAGCCGTTAGAAGTCTTTACTAAATAACTTTAATCTACTGGGAAGTCTGATCTACTATATTAGGACCATACTTCTTTCATTGAGCTCTAATCCAGCACAAGGGAGATCTACACTTCCTCCCATAGAGTGCTTCATATAGCGCCATTCAGATACTTGAATGGAAATGGTTATTTCAAGCGAATTCGGCTAACGGTAACTACATATCCTAGTTACTGCCGAAATCAAGTACATACGCATGTAGCATATCTTCTAACATCCATATCATTCTCTGTGTCTACCCATCCGTCTCAGGATGGTAGGCTATGCTGAAGTTGAGAGTAGTATCCATTTCTTTCATAAGGACCTCCAAAACTTCAATTAAATCTCGGGTCTTGGTCTAAAACCATACTGCTTAGGGCACTTGGTAGCCTAACAGCTTCCTTAACTTTCATCTTCCATTATCTGCTATACTTAGTGCATTCTTGCCAAAATGGCTAACACGCCCGACTTTTGCACCCTCTTATATTACTTCCCTGAGGTTACCTATCATTGGGTTACTCTTGCCTAGGCACACTTAACTGAACAGTGCTGACGGGAATCTGAGGCAATGGTTCTGATAGGCTCAACCCTGGTACTTTGCTGTCTTAGACCCCTTTCTTCATCTATCTTTAGTCCGGTCTTTTCAGCTTACATTCTTGTCTCTCGCCTCATCTTAAGGATTTATCCGTCAATACTTCGTCTGTCTCTGTATCACATGGGTTCTTCCTGTATTTAGAGCTAGCCTCAATGTCTCTTTTTCAGGTCTTATGGCTCTACTCCTCTAACTTTGGCTTTCCTCTGTTAATCAAAGGGAAATTGAATCCAGCCTAATTAATGATAAGGTTTTCTGGAAGGAAGTCGTGGGTACTCTCTCGGCATCAATTTACAACCGCAGGAGTTTTCCACATCCTCAACTCATCCTTAGTCCTTATCTTCCCAAAGTGGTACCATACTCTTAAGATCTCTAGGAGACTTTTGACCATAGGACTAAGTATAGTCACCTCTTCTCAGTTGGTGACCTAACTGATAATTCACCAAAACTGTTCTAAGAACTAATACCATTCTCTTCGACTTCATGTCAATTCCCTAGGCCACCTATTTGTCTCTTTAGGTGCCTAAGCCAATCTGTCTTAGGAGTTCTCTTACTCCCCCAGCTGCTCTTACCATATCTTACTACTTTAGAACGGTACAGAGAGAGAACTTATGTAGCTTCCCTTTCCTCTACTTTACTTTTCAGTACGAGCATACTCTAACATGCATAATGTTTGGCATTTTAATGTAAGGGGTGTAAGCTCTTACTGGTTGCTATGTCCGTAGCGTGCCAACCGGACATCTTATCCCTACAAGAGGGAGCCTCTTTTTTTGTTCGCAGTTACTTCTGGAAGTCATAGGGAGAGGACTTTTGAGGTTCTTTTTCTTTTTACTTGCTCTAGTACTCTACTAAGCTCAGGTACATCTAAGCCTAGCTTCGTTCTTGGCTAGTCATACTTCCATTGGGTAACATCAACTTTGCTTGTCTTGCCTCAACTGCTTCCCTTTCCCGCTCGGATAGGGTATTTTGCTCCATCTTGAGCAACATCAATTCTAACTTGGAGGACCAATTCCCATTTTCTCTAGGAAGATTCCTGGCCAAGAACTTATCCCTTGAAAAGGGTACCTCTCAACCTAAACCCCAAGCGAGTGAGCATCTCTTAACATTAAGGGGAACATGCCAACCTCTAAGCTAGTTCCCTGCATAGCTATCTGTCTCGTCCTCTTCTTCTTGATCCTTAAGACATTTCACTAGGGCTCTCCATCTTACTTCACTATCTCAAAGTTTCTATTTATCTATTCTGGGACTTGAGATAGCTACTCTATCATGGGGCCCTAGCCCTAATGAGGCTGTAAGAGTTTGTCTAGCTTAGGTTGGCACTTACACCTTCTTAATGGTGCATAGACTCAACCCCTAACCGTCTCGTTCAACTCCTCATCATTACTCTTCCTCTTGAAGGGGAATCTGATAACTCCTAACTAGTGGCTACCTCTCTCTTTTTGACATCTACTTATCTTACTCTCTATGACCTCTAAAAGTTGTTACATCTCATCGTGATACCACCTCAATATCTGAGAGTTATTGTGTTCATCCATCATGACCAGAATCCTTGTTTGTAGTAATAGAAGTTACCACCTCTTTTGGTAATCACTCAATATTCATCCATCGCCACTAATTCCCTTGGTTCATCATGATGAAACACACTTTTCTCTTATCCTCTACTAGTCTTACGTAACTTCATTCATCGTACCATTGCCTATCTGGGTATCCGCTACGAAGTTTAACTTAACTTTCAGATTTAACTCTATTTCTCTTGGGGGTAGGATCAGGGTTTTGTCCTTGCCATTATAGGGCAACAACCAATTCAACCCAATTACCCCATCAACTTCATGGAAGGCATACATATCAAGTCTAAAGTAATACAACAGTTCTCATAACCAACTACACAGTTTAAGCACCTATCAGATGTAATTGCCCTTTTTTGTGTTGGTGTGGACACATGCATGTCATAAGGCAACGTATTCATCATCAAGCTAAGTCTTTTAGCTCAGGCATGCAAAATAAAAGAATGACTAGCACCCTAATTAAACATTGTAATCACTAGCGAGTTGTTAAAAATGATCGTTCTTTGGATCATTTCTGGAGACTTCCAGGCTTCTTCCCTTGTGATGACAAATACTTATCCTTAGGTGCATGACCTTGCCTTCTCTATATTCTGTTGGCATTATCTCAAGAAGTGTCTAAGCTTACTATAACTATAGCAGACATTCTGTCTAGCCATACATGATCTATCGCTTTGACTCTCTCGGTTGTCCCATGGCCTCTTCCTCTTCCTATTCGCATCAGAAGAGGTGCCACCCTAATCTCCCTTCTCTAACTTGGGAGTAGGCATCAAATGAGTGTTTAAGCTGTTTGTCGTAATTCGACAGGCCTCAACTGCATTGTTGAAGTGCTCAAACTGCCTAGGAACAATCATCTCCCTTAAGGACTGCTTTAGTCCTCTGACCATCTTTTGGTCATCTACCTTTCATCATCTCGGTAACACAAGTAACTGAAGTAGTGGAGAGACAAATAAACTTAGCTAAATACTCATCAAATGACTCGTTATCCTTCTGCTTCAGGGTTAGGAATTCTACTTCCTTTTCATCCCTAACTAACCTCGTAAAATATTTCCCATGGAATTGCTCTAGGAACACTTTTCATGTCACTCTCGTGTTCCGAGCATCCAGAAGAATCTTGGCATTCTTCTACTAATGATTGGCATCCTTTTCTAGCTAGTAAATAGCCATGTGGGCTTTTTGCTCAGTCGGATAGTCCAGAACTTTGAAAATCTTTTCCAAGTGGTTAATCCAATTCTCTACTACTTGGATGTCAACCACTCCATCGATGGATGGCAGACTGTGCTTACAAAAGCAAGTAATCCACTACTAGATGCTGTCAGGGTCTACTACTGGCATTGCTGATCTAGGTAAATGTTTTGTTGCTTGCGTTATGAGGTTTCTTCCTCTGGTTGCCTTCTGTCGAGGTTAGCCATTGCCGCTGCTACCACTGCTACTATTATGGCGTCTTTTTCTTGTTCCTAGTTAGCTTGTGCCGCCCTCAACCCTTCAATAGCCTTTTATTGTGATTCTAAGTGATCCAAAATTAATCGTATTGGATCGGGAGGGACCTTTACGTTGTGTTCTGAGGGCTCTCTAGTGAAGGGTTTCTTCGAGTTCTAACCATTGCACTAACTTAATGGATAACATAATAGAGGAACAAGAAATAAACAACATGCTTGGATTTTATTTAACAACATATGCATTTATAATACATCATTCAAGCATCAGTCCTCAGTCACAGCAATATAGTTTAGCATACATAGCCATCTAAGGAACATACATAGCAATCAAGTATGCCAGACTAACCAACTCAGGTGAGTTGTATCAAAAGAAGTCCTATATCAGTTTTATGAGGATCTGACTATCTAAAAATAGTGAATCTTAACAAAATTTTCAAGGTGCTAGATGTAATCCTCAACACCTAAATCCACTATCTGATTCAGATGACAGAACTCATATACCCAGAAGGGTAAATATGGAAGCATGTCCATCATCGTAAAGATCCAGTCCTTGGTGTCTAGATGAGGGTTACCCAATCCATGAGTATGATATAACACCTTTACTCCCTGAAGGTATTCTAGGTAAATGTTCGGGTCTTGTTGATCCTTATCTTTCTTGATATGTCGACCCAAGAATTCCAACTTCTCTCTCAGCTGATCCTGACTACGGATCTTAGGCTCAGTTGAAACAGGGATAGGTACTGTGGGCGTCGAGAGTATCCCTGGTTTGGTACTAGATTCAGAGATGTTGCTTGGGTGTACACTGGGGCTAACAAGCTATCTGCGAGACTGAATGTCACAACTAGGGTCCACTGGTTCTTCATACAAATTACTTGTAGGATCCACTGGGTCACTGGGTACGGGAAGGTCCATTACGTCCTTAATAGTAACCCCTAAAAGGTTAGCCCCATACTCTGGATAATTGTTGGACTCCTTTACTGAGTATCTTGGGCTAGCAGTCCCCATAGTCCATCCTACCAGATCCACTTTGGTGAGATCGGTCATGTTAACATCCCAATCATTGACTAAGTTCTTAGATCTAGCGTCCCAATCCATTGTGTTTTTCATCTCAATTCCTGCAAAGGTTTGTCAGTTTCTCCTTAACTAACCCCGATATCTAACGCATAAACTCAAGCAAAGCGTTCTATCCTATGCCAAAACCTCCGCTCTGATACCAAAAATGTCATACCTTACTATCGGATCCACTTAGGGTTTAATTAAAACCATTTTAGACCACATTGGATGGTCTTGGGCTCAAAAATTCATGAAAACGCTAATTTTCGGATTTTTACTATTCATCGGGTAAAAATCCAGTTTTCTAGCCTAAATTCAAAAATTCATAACTTAATCTAGAAAATTTGAAATAGAGTGGTTTAAAATTCTATAAAAATATCCTTGAATACTTTTTCAAGGAAAATAATCTTATGAACCAATTCCATTTGAAAAAGTGTCAGGTTTTTGTGAAATTCACCTCTGTCCATTTGGCAAAAATCCTTTTTCCAGATTCTGAACTTTAACTTTGAAAAATCATTATAAATTGTGTAGTTGGCCATTTTTAACGTGCTGCCTATTGATTTGAAGCTGATGACATCAAATTTAAGCATACTAAATTTCATGTAGAAATTCGTTTGGTAACTTACTAAAACATGGCTCTGATTTGGCGTCCTGCTTAGGGATTACAACACCAACCATAGATACTTATACATAACCAAATATAAATATTCCCTCATGGCTCATCACCATATTAATCCTTCGATTTGTAGCCTCCCTTTTGATGATTCAGTCCCTAAAATATTAGGTTACATATGGGGGATGAGATTTCAATGAAATCCCAGTAGCAAGATCAATCAACCAAAACATTAATGTACATCAATTACAAGCATTCCAATCTTTTGCTATTAATAGGGAACTACTTTACCTCATACATGTAGCACTCTAACATGCAACAGCTAAGGCACATAAAGAAAAGAGTATAGCTACACAATCATCATCATCATCATCATTTAGTTCAACCATATAATAGCACATGAAATTGTATAGCAATCAATGCACATGAAATCTTACTACCTTAATATAATGCTCTTTGATTTTCTTGTTCTTCTTTCTTGTTTCCACAAATGCAAAACCATAACATGGAAATTCATAAAAAGGGCAGCAAGAATCATCAACCATTCCTCATAAAAATTAGCAACATAAATCAAGGACATTCTTTGTCCCTTAAAGCATCCACTTTTGTTCTTTAATTTTAGAGTTTGTTTCCTTAAACCCTAAAAATTCCATCTTAACTCATTCCTACATGATTTTTCATGTAGATTCCAAATATCCACTTAGATTTAACAAAATAAAATCCCTTCTTTTAGTTTCAGCTTGGTCGAATCATTAGGGTTCAAAATCCAAAAATTGCAACTTTGATTCTATGGCTTCCAACACTTGTTCTTTAGGTTTACCCTACACCATTTTTCATTTTGAACATAATGGAAGCCTCAAAACTTTGAAAAACACATCCTAGGGTCTAGATCTTACTTTGGTCGAAGAGGTTCTCATGCAACATAACAAAGAAAACACTTCAAAATCAAGCTATAAACTCTTGTAACTTAGTAGGATCTAACATGCTTTGAAGTGTTCTAGCAAGATTGAACCATAAAACTTCCTCCCTTACTTATTATACATTTCAGCCAGTAACAAAGAAGGAAGAAAACCAGAAATTTCAACAATATAACTCAAGTAAACAAGGCAAGGAACCACTTAGAACCAAAAACTAACCTTGGGTCTTGGTTGGATGATCAAAGTTAGTGCCTTTTCTCTTGATTTCTCCCTGAACTCTCTCTTTTCCCTCTTGGTTTGCTCTCAGAAGAAACTATCATCTGATTTAGGGGGAGGATTACTCATTTAATGTGCACAAACTATCTCACCTACTAGCATTAATGAGAAGCCAAGTGTCAAAAGCCTACTCCTTCTTGAAATTTCCCTCTTAATCACTTAATTCCAATTGTAATTAATTTCCAAAAGTCAAACTCTCCTCCACTTGAGGCTTGACACTTGGAAAGCTTTAAATCCTCTCCATTAGGGGCTTGACACATGTCTAAATGGGAACTATTTGAATTGCAAGACTCTAGTCTTGCTTTATCGGTGCACTTTGACTTTGGGTTTAACTTCTTTTCTATAATTACAGTACTCTGGCCTCTGTCATTATTTTCTGTTAGATCCATAAATTATTCTTCTCATTTTTATCTTTCCAAATTTCCCTCTTTGTCTCAAATTTAATTTCTCAATAATTAAACAAAAGGAAAACTAATTTCCTTCTCTTTAGTGATTTTTCCACTTTTCAGAGGAATTGGGAAAAATCTTAGATACTTGAGAGTCTTCTTTTAATTCCATAATCTCTTATAATTCTTTAGGATATCGTAAAAATTTTCTTGGGATTTTATTCTCCTTCCAATTATTTATTTGGAATTTTCCAAATAAAGGACCTTAAACTAGCTTAAATCGCCCTTAAATTCCTTTGTAATTTCTCTAAGGCTAATTTGGTCATAAAACCAATTTTATAATCCCATATTGTCACACTTTACTATTATATTGACTTAGGTTCCTTTCAAGACCATTTTAGACCACATTGGATGGTCTTGGGCTCACTTTTTACCACAAAAACGCTAAATTTCGGATTTTTACTGTTCATCGGGTAAAAATCCAGTTTTTCTAGCCCAACTTCAAAAATTCATAACTTATTCCACCAAAATCCAATTGGGGTGGTTAAAAATTCTATTTAAATCTCTTTAAGTCCTCTTTCAAGGAAAAATAATCTCAAGATCCAATTCTTTATGAAAATGCGTCAGGTTTTTGTGAAATACCGCACTGTCCATTGCCAAAATTTCTTTTTCTCAGATTCTGACCTTTAATTTTGGAAAATCATTAAAAATCGTATACTTGTCCATTATTAACATATTATCTATCAATTTGAAGCTCAGGACGTTATCTTTCATCATGCCAAATTTGATGATTAAACACGTTCAGGACCATAATCAAAAAGTCATGTGAACCAGACAGGGTCAGTGTGCTTACAGCACTGTTAGTATAATATGTACATAACCAGAATGAGTTCATGAATTTTTATGGCTCAACCCCACAAATTAGCCTTCAATCTGCAGCTTTCCCTTGGAGGATTCAGGCCCTAAAATGTTATTTTATTTGTGAAATGAGATTTCATAGAAATCCCAATAGCAAATTAACCAACTATAACACCAACAAGCATCATCAATATGCACAATTATATTAACTACTATTGGTGAACTAGCATGCTGATAACTCTCATTATTTGCATACATTTCTAGCCCTAAACTCATGCTTTTGCCATCTATATTTGCATACTTTGGGCATAATTAGCTTCCATTGTGCATAAGAGTTGGTGAGAGTAATTGTGAGGTTTTACAAGTGTTTTACATGTTTTTATATGATTTTGTATGTGTGTACTTTTGATCCCTGCTTTGGTATGAATTTTAGGAAGTTTCAGTAGCGTTTTCGCCATTCTGTCTGAGGCGCCACGGCTGATTTGGGAAAGCGCCGCGGCGGATGGACGAAGGTGCCACGGCAGACGGAAATTTTCATGAAGCTCAGGATCACTAATCGAAACGACGTCGTACAGGAAAAGCATCGCGGCAGATGGGCAAAGGCGCCGCGGCGGATGACGGAAAATTTCAGATTTAAAAAGCAGAGTCACGTGCTTCAGGAGGGACACTGGATTTCAATACTTCATTCATCTCCAGACTCGATTTTCTTGCTCTCTCCGCCCTCTCTCATTTCTCTCTTCCATTTTCATCCAAATTCATGAATTTCCACCGACCAACCATGGATCTTTCATCAATTCTTACTGTTTTTACCCTAATCCAGAGTATGAGTAGCTGAATTTCCAAGTTCTTCTAGCAATGAAGCTGACCTGAGTTCATGGAGCTGAACAGGGAGTCATTCAGATCTAGTTTCTCCTTTCTATTCTAAGGTTCATTTGTTTCAGTTGAACAATTGTGGTTAGAATGAAGGTTGGATGACTAGATTTATGTTTCTTGGAATTTAGATCTGATTGAACATTCAGATGTGAGTTGTGTCCTTTAAT
Organism: Neltuma alba; assembly: GCF_004799145.2. Lineage (NCBI taxonomy): Eukaryota > Viridiplantae > Streptophyta > Magnoliopsida > Fabales > Fabaceae > Neltuma > Neltuma alba. The sequence goes on along the minus strand of NW_021632711.1, from coordinate 80,540 downwards.
TCAGTTGAATAGAGGATTCTCTGTTGATTTGTAAATCTAATTTGTTTTACTTGGACTGTTGTTCTGTAAATCTAAATTTTGGTTGAATATATTAATGATTCACAGTTGTGGTCATTCTTAGAGAATTGCAACTTGCTTCTCAAGTGTTCTTGTCAATTGATTTTCCTTCTCACAGATCAAAACAATGAATCTAGTAAGATAGTTGTTTTTTATCTGTGTTAAGAGAGATTTGAGTAGTAGCTGAATCTATCCATTTAATTGACATTAAGAGACTCCAAATTATAAGATTGAACAAGGAAGGTTGGATAAATTGCTAGGGGAACTACTATCTCTTATCTGAATCTTCTTTTGCATTTTACCTTTCATCAGATTTGTTTCTTGTTCAATTTCTCTTTTCTGAAACTCAAGCTTTCATCTTGGTAATTTGATAATTAAAAGTGAATTGTTAAGAATTGAAATACAACTTAAGGCTCCTTGAGAAGAATGACCTAGGTAGTGCCTCACTTGCTGCATTTCCCTAGTAAAACTTTGATTACCTAGCAATAAGGTTTATCAAATTGGCGCCGTTGCTGGGGAGCCTTACTTGTTGAGGTTCTAAGCAATTCACTGGTGTGCCAAGAAAAATTTTTATATTTGAAAACCCAGAACTTCGTAAAAAGTAGCTATAGTGTTTTTGAGTTGTGTTTGCATTTTCACTCTTGTGCTTTGTTGTTGAGTAGTTTCCCTTATTGCTGTGTTCCAAATTCATTCCATAGGTTGTCAAGGAGTTAACACAATTTGTTAGGCCGTGAATTGTTTGAATCCTTGCTGTAGCAACCTTTTTCCTTTTAATTGTTCTTCCATTTAACCTAATGATGGTTGGTTGTTTTTATACTTTTGAGATCTTTTTCTTGTTGAAAAATTAATACCATTGTGTTAAGGGTTCAATTTGCAGGAGTGAAGGTGTGAACAGTGACAGAAGTTGCTGCAGAATTCATCCACCTGGTTTATCAGTATCAAGCGCCGCGACGGATATCATCAGGCGCCGCAGCGCCTTTCACAGAATCAATTCTGCAACAAGCGCCGTGGCAGATTTCACCAAAGGCTGCAGTGCCTGTCCATTTTCAGCTTGGCAGCCGTCTCTGTAATAGAGGCCGCGGCGGATCTGAGAAAGGGCCGTAGCGGATTTACAGGATCCCCTCTTAACTTTTTGTCTTTTCTCTAATTTCTTTCTTTTGTCTAATTACTTTTTCTCATTTATTTTATTAGTCTATTCTCTTGTTCTTTAGTTGCATGTCCCAGGATAAGGGTCTTTTACCTTTTGATTGGGAAATCAATAGAACTCTTAGGCAAATCAAGAAAACCAAACAAATAGCTGAGTCTAGTAAGCAACCTATAGTGAGTGACTCTCTTCCTCAAGTTGAATCTTGTTCTTCCTCAGAATCTGAACCTACTTTAGGAGGGTTTATAGACAATCATTTTGTAATGGATCAAAATAATAACAATGCTCAAACTGAGAGAGGTGATGCTACAAATAGACCTCAAAATGAAAGGCAAGCTGAAACTGTTATTCATAATAAAAATATTCAATTGAATAGAGATGAGGAGAATAGGAGCATTAGAGAAATTAATAACTCAAGTGTAAACTATGATCCATGTGGTTTTTATAACTTTAAAGCTGATTTTGAACTTAAAGGTACCTTGATTAATACCTTACCAAGATTTCTTGGTCTTGCAGGGGATGATCCATATAGACACCTTCAGAATATGCATGCAATTTGTTCTTCTATGAAGCCCCATGGTGCTCAATTGGAAGATGTGTTAAGGAGAGCTTTTCACTTCACATTAGAGGGAAATGCCAAAGTCTACCTCAACACTTCACAACACTTACATGGGAACAACTTAAGAAGGCCTTTTTAGAGAAATACTTTCCTGCATTAAGGACATCTAAATTGAGGAAAGCTATCTATGGAGTTCAACAAGATAGTAGAGAGACCTTGTATGAGTATTGGACAAGATTTCTAGCTATGCTTTCTAAATGTCCAAATCATCAAATTAGCAAGTCTAATTTAGTCCAGTATTTCTATGAGGGCTTGCTATCTCATCACAAGAACACAATAGATGCTGCAGCCCATGGTTCACTGTTTGATTTGACTCCTCACAATGCTTGGGAATTATTGGAGAAGATGGCTAACAACAATCAACAATTCAGCACAAGGGACAACCAATCTGTCAATGAAATTTTGAGGTCAAATCCTACTAACTTTGACTCTCAATTTGCTACCTTATCAGAGAGGATGGACAAAAGAATGACTAGGATGGAGCAACTCTTGTCAAGTAAACAATGTGGTGCTATGGGAACATCTCAAGCCTTGGTAGCTCCCTCTTGTGACTCCTGTGGTTCCATGATGCATTGGACTGAATCTTGCCCTTCTCAGTTTGAAGAAGTGTCAGCCATGTATCAACAAATATCCAGTCAATATCAGCAAAGGAATCCTTTCTTCAACACTTATAACGAAGGATGGAAGGATCATCCTAATTTTAGATGGGGAGGAGGAGAGAACAACAAGAAAAGGTTCATACAAAATAAGTTCCAGCAACGTCAACATTCAGAACAAGCTATGGTTCCTTCCCAAGCTACTCAAGAAGTTGGTAATTCAAGGAATAATGACATGTCCCTCTTGTTGAAAAGCATGAACAGTATGAATGCTAATCTCAGTGCTATGGCATCTCAAATGGACAGAATTGATAAGCATACCACTGCATCTGATGCAAGAATGGCTGCTATAGAGAATAGGGTTGAACAATGGGAGACTAAGACTGCAAACTTGGCTAACTTTGTTACCCAAATTTCAGATAATCTCAACAGTTTTCAAGCAAAAGCAAGTGGAGCTTTGCCTTCCAATACTGTGATTAATCCCAAGTCATTGAATGCCATAAATTTGAGAAGTGGAAGAAAGGTGACATTCAATGAAAATGATGAAGAATCTGACTTGGAAGAAGATCATTGCACTAAAAGGAGCTGTGTCCAGCAAAAGACATCACCAAGTGTGGAATCTGAAAGCTTAAGAGAGAAGCAACTTCTACAAGGAAGAAAAGAAGCTAAATTTAGAAGTGTAACTACTGAAGGTTGCACAACTGAAGCAAGCCCTTTTATTCAGGATAATGAAGGAGTCCATGACGCACCATTAGGAGAGGACTTAGGACAATCTTCTTCAAGAACTTCAGAGCCTAACCAGGACAAAGGAAAGATAGAACAAGATAAAGTTGAAGATTCTCACATGAACAATAAATCAGGAAGCAAAGGTAAGGAGGTAAGCTTGAAAGATCTACTTTTTCCTAGAGCTTTTATGTTTGGGCAGGAGGTTGCAAAAGAAAAGCAAAATAAAGAAGTTTTAGATTTCTTTAGTAAAGTAGAAATTAACATTCCTTTGCTAGATTTGTTGAAGAAAGTGCCTGAATATGCAAAATTCTTAAAAGACATTTGCACAAACAAAAGAAAGTTTAAAACTAATGAATTGGTGCAAGTTGGCCCTAATGTTTCAGCCCTTTTTAAAGCTCAATTACCTGTGAAATGCCAAGATCCAGGAGCTTTCTCCATTCCTTGTCAAATTGGTAAGTTTCATATTTCTAAAGCTTTGCTAGATTTGGGTGCTGCTATCAATGTGATGCCAAGTTCTGTTTACTATGCTTTGGGAGTTGAAATCATGAAACCTACAAGTATCTTAGTGCAACTAGCTGATAAGTCTATTAGGAATCCCAAGGGAATCTTAGAAGATATTTCGGTTCAAGTAAAAGACCTTGTATTCCCTGCTAATTTTTACGTGCTAGATATGACTAATGAGGCCATAAGTGAAAGCACATTGATTTTGGGTAGACCATTTCTAAGAACCGCTAATACCATGATTTGCATGAAGGATGGAATTATAAAAATGGAATTTGGTGGTCAAGAAATTCAATTTAAATGTATAAATGATGAAACATCCACATGAGGATTATTCTCTGTTGGGGCTTAATATGATTGATATGTCACTTGAAAATGAGTGTGAATCTATTTTTGAGCATGATAGCAATGATGATACTGAAGATGCTTTTGTTTCTTTCTCTTCCATATATTCTCCTTCATCTTCTTTTTCTTCACACCTTGATGATGTGCCTAGCATTGATTCTAAAATTGATGGCTGGCTTTCCACTTGGAGTGAGTTGTCTTCAGTTTCATCCATTAAGTCTTCAATTGATGTTAATTCCACACTGTCAAGTGATGAACAACTTGCAAGAAGATTACTTGTAGATTTCTCAACAGCACAGGAGAGTGAATCAACTCCTATACAAGAAGGGGAAGGTGAAAGACACAAGACTCATGATTGCAAGACTAGCCCAATTCTCATGGATGAACCCCCATTCAAGGAGCATGCAGCTAAACCTTCTGAACAACAGGATTTGTCTTTAAATTCTTATCACATTTTATATTCCAATCCTGTTTACAAGTCACTTGATCTTAATTTCTTTAACCATGCAGAACTGGAACACTTCTTGGAAATCATGCGAAGTGCAGCTGCTCCCAACCCTAGGAAATTAAGCATGATACCAACCAAATTTGCCGAAATATGCAGCATAGGGAGTGCACTTTTGCAATATAATTTTATTTGTGAAATTGGAATTCCTTAAGATTATTCTGCATCTAACTTTGAGTTTTCACATGGATTTACAAATGTTTTAAATGCATTGTTGCAGGGACCAACTAAGGAGTGTTACTCACATGAGGATGAATGTACAGCTGAAATTTTTGGTATTGAAGCTTTGAAGCAATCTGAAAATAATTGCACTACCTTAGAGCTCAAGAAATTGATACCCTCAGTAGTTCAACCTCCTGAATTGGAGCTTAAACCCTTGCCATCAACACTGAAATATGCATTTTTAGCTGAAAATGAAAGACTCCCGGTGATAATCTCTAACTCTTTAACTGATATTGAAGAATCTCAGTTACTTGCTGTTTTGAAAAGGTATAAAAGTGCAATTGGGTGGTCTTTAGCAGATATTCCTGGTATTAATGCTTCAATTTGCACTCATAGAATATTGTTAAATGAAAATGCAAAACCTATAAGACAACCTCAAAGAAGACTTAACCCACTCATACTTGATGTTGTTAAAAAGGAAGTAACAAAGCTGCTTAGTGTTGGTATCATACACCCTATTTCAGATAGTGAATGGGTAAGTCCAGTTCAGGTTGTTCCTAAAAAAAGTGGGATCACTGTGGTTAGGAATGAGAAAAATGAATTAATCCCCACTAGAATCCAAAATTCTTGGCGTGTTTGCATTGATTATAGGAAGCTTAATGATTCTACAAGAAAAGATCATTTTCCCCTACCCTTTATAGATCAAATGCTTGAAAGATTAGCTTGTAAATCTCACTATTGTTTCCTTGATGGTTTTAGTGGCTATTTTCAGGTTCCCATTGCACCTCAAGATCAAGAGAAGACTACATTTACCTGTCCTTTTGGCACATTTGCATATAGAAGAATGCCATTTGGACTTTGCAATGCACCGGGCACATTCCAAAGGTGTATGCTATCTATCTTTAGTGATTTGCTAGAAAATGGAATTGAGGTGTTTATAGATGACTTTACCATCTATGGAAATAATTTTGATGAATGCTTAGTGAACTTGGAAAAAGCTCTATCTAAGTGTGTTGAAAAGGATCTTATCCTAAATTTTGAAAAATGTCACTTTATGGTCCAACAAGGAATAGTTCTAGGTCACTTAATTTCTGAAAAGGGAATAGAGGTAGACAAAGCAAAGGTTGAAGTAATTTCCTCTCTACCCTATCCAACAAATCTTAAGGAGCTTAGATCTTTCTTAGGCCATGCTGGATTTTATAGAAGATTCATAAAAGATTTTAGTAAAGTGACTTTTCCAATGTCCAAATTGCTGCAAAAAGATGCTTCCTTTGATTTCACTGATGAGTGTAAAATGTCTTTTGATGAGATTAAATCCAGATTGACTTCTCCACCTATTTTGACTTGCCCTAATTAGAATTTACCATTTGAATTGTGTTGTGATGCCTCTAACAATGCAGTGGGTGCAGTTTTGGGACAAAAAGATGGTAAGGCTTCCAAAGTTATTGCTTATGCTTCAAAGACACTAGATAAGGCTCAAACTAATTACACAACTACTGAAAAGGAGCTCTTTTTTATTGTTTTTCCATTAGACAAGTTTAGACCTTACCTAATTAACTCTAAGGTTACTGTTTTCACCGATCATTCTGCTGTTAAGTATCTTTTCAGCAAGCCACAATCCAAACTGAGGCTTTTAAGGTGGATGTTGTTGATCCAAGAGTTTGATATTGACATCAAAGACAAACCTGGAGCAGAAAATGTGGTGGCTGACTATCTAAGTCGCTTACCAGAAACTACAAGGGGAGTAATTGGTTCAGATTCTATTTGTGATGAGTTTAAGGATTGTTCTGTTTTTGCCTTGTCCCTCATGGAACCTTGGTATTGTCACATTGTCAACTTTTTAGTTGCTGGTCTAATTCCTTCTTCATTGTCTCATTTTCAGATACAAAAGATTAAGAGTGAGTCTAAACACTATATTTGGGACCCTCCAATCCTTTGGAAGGTATGCAGTGACCAAATCATTTGAAGATGTGTACCAAATGAAGAATTTCAAGACATCCTGCATGCTTGCCACTCTCAAACTTGTGGAGGTCATTTTAGTGCTAACAAGACTGCAAGAAAAATACTGGAAGCTGGTTTGTATTGGCCATCACTCTTTAAAGACTCTTATGAGTATTGCAAGAATTGTGATATTTGTCAAAGATTTGGTAGCCTAACTAAGAAACATGAATTACCCCAACACCCAATGCTTTTCTGGGAGGTATTTGAAGTATGGGGTATTGATTTTATGGGACCCTTTCTTCCTTCTATGGGTTTTACATACATTCTTCTTGCAGTTGATTACCTTTCAAGATGGGTAAAGGCCATAGCAACCAAAAAGAATGATGCTGCTACTGTTTCAAAATTTCTGAAAAATAACATATTTTCTAGATTTGGCATTCCTAGAGCAGTAGTTAGTGATAATGGCACTCATTTTTGTAATAAATTGCTACAAGGGTTATTCACTAAGTATGGTGTAACACATAAGACATCCACACCTTATCATCCCCAAAGTAATGGGCAAGCTGAAAATGCAAATAGAGAAATCAACAAGGTGTTGGAACGTATAGTTAAACCATCTAGGAAGGATTGGAGCATCAGATTAGATGATGCTTTGTGGGCATATAGAACTGCATTTAAAACCCCAATAGGCATGTCTCCTTATAGAATGGTTTATGGTAAGACGTGTCACCTACCGGTTGAGATTGAACATAAGTCTCTTTGGGCTGTAAAAGCATGTAACCTTGATTTTGATTCTGTTGGGATGGAAAGATTATTGCAATTATAGGAACTTGAAGAGTTGAGACTTGAAGCCTCTGAGAATTCCAGGTTCTACAAGGAGAAGACGAAGATGATTCATGACAAGCAAATCCTAAGGAAGACATTCAAGGTTGGAGATAAAGTGTTGCTATACAAAGCACGATTCACATTTAAACCTGGGAAGCTGAGCACTAGATGGGAAGGACCATACTTGGCTACTAAAGTGCACAAGTTTGGCATGATAGAGTTGCTAGATGAGAAGAGCAGTAAGACTTTCAAGGTCAATGGCCACCTGCTAAAAATCTATAAGGAAAATTTTGATCCACCATAATCTCAGGTTGTCCCCTTCCTTACATACCTTAGTCTGTGGTTATTTGATTATTTTCATTCTTGAACTCCATATTTTTGAACAAGTGTGGGGGGGACATAAATAGTAGCAAGTGTAGGTTATTTTTAGTTTGTTTTTGAGTATTCTGTTCTTTCTTTCCATTCATTCCTTGTCCATTTTTCCTTGCTATCTTTTGTTCAAATGTGCATTGAGGGCAATGCAAGGAACAAGTGTGGGGGAGTGAATGTTGTGTTTTTGTGTATCCTGTGTCTTTTGTAAAACCTCAGTTTTCAAAAACTTTTTGAAGGTTTAAGCTTGCTTCAGGAATTCTAATGTTACATTTGTGGCTGATTTGATTTGGGAATTAATATCTTGAAGTGAAATTTTCTAATGCATAGAGATTAAGCATGATGTGTTCTTTAGCTGAAGTGAATGAATATGGAAGACAAAGCCTAGTTGGAAGGATTCTTTGAGCCTTTATATTCATTTCTGGTGTGTGTATTCGCTTATTTCTTATGCTCTCTAGAACTTGTCTTAGCTCCTAATCAAGACCACATGCAGCATTAGTACTCTTGAACATGATTGAGGCATTCATTCAAAATAGCTACTTAGTCTAAATGGCTAAACCCTACATGATTTATCCCTTGTTACCCATTTGAGCCTTTTAGCTGAATTTTTCCATTCATTTCACTCTCAATTATAAAACTCCTTTCCTACAAGGATGTATATTTCATTTCATTCATTCTTTTCAGAATTCACTAGCATTTTGATGGGTTCAATTGAGGGATTGATATGAGGAGACGCATATTTGAGCTTTGAAAAACAAAACAAAAAAGAAAAAAAAAGTAGAAACATGCAAATTGAAATTGAAAAGAAAAAGAAAAGAGAAAGAGAATGGAAAAGTTGAAAAGAAATGAAAAAAAAAGAAAGAAAAGGAAAGAAAGTGGGAATAAAAGCACCTTTATAGCTTTAGACTTCAAGATCAAGAAGTTAAATCCTCAATTGAACATTACTAATGCTATTGAATTCTACACATTGATTCACATATTATCTCTATCCTTCTATGCATTCTTGTGCATTTCTTCCTCACCCTTACATTACAAGTTAAGGCAAAACATAGGTCATTCTTCTTAAGGAGCCTTAAGTTGTATTTCAATTCTTAACAATTCACTTTTAATTATCAAATTACCAAGATGAAAGCTTGAGTTTCAGAAAAGAGAAGTTGAAACAACAAACAAATCCAATGAAAGGTAAAATGCAAAAGAAGATTCAGATAAGAGATAGTAGTTCCCCTAGCAATTTATCCAACCTTCCTTGTTCAATCTTATAATTTGGAGTCTCTTAATGTCAATTAAATGGATAGATTGAGCTACTGCTCAAATCTCTCTTAACACAAATCAAAAACAACTATCTTACTAGATGATTGTCTTGCTCAGGTGAGAAGGAAAATCAATTGACAAGAACACTTGAGAAGCAAGTTGCAATTCTCTAAGGATGATCACAACTGTGAATCATCAATTCATTCAATCAAGATTCAGATTTACAGAACAACAGTCCAAGTAAAAATGAATTAGATTTACAAATCAAAAGAGAATCCTCTATTCAACTGAATTAAAGGACACAACTCACATCTGAATGTTCAATCAGATCTAAATTCCAAGAAACATAAATCTAATTACTCAACCTTCATTCTAATCACAAATGTTCAACTGAAACAAGTGAATCTTAGAATAGAAAGTGGAAAATAGATCTGAAACGACTCCCTGTTCAGCTCTATGAACTCAGGTCAGCTCCATTGCTAGGAGAACTTAGAAATTCAGCTCCTCATACTCTGAATTAGGGTAGAAACAACAAGAATTGATGAAAGATTCATGGATGATTGGTGGAAATTGATGAATTTGGACGAAAATGGAAGAAGAAATTGAGAGAAGGCGGAGAGAACAAGAAAATCGCGTCTGGAGATGAATGAAGAACTGAAATCTCCGCCTCCCCGTTGAAGCGCGCGACTCTGCTATTTAAATCTGGAATTTTTCGTCATCCGCCGCGGCGCCTGGCCTGTACAGCGTCGTTTCGATTAGTGATCTTGAGCTTCATGAAAATTTCCGTCCGCTGCGGTGCCATCGTCCATTCGCCGCGACACTTTTGACTGAGAGTAACTTTGGATATCCGCTGCGGCGTGTAACATCCAGACTTTTAGGCCTAGAAGCATCAGAAGTAGCCTGAATTGGATAGGCTACCAAATCCTTTTTTAGCAGAAGTCCCAAAGATGAGAAAGGAAGTCAAAGCAATTTCAGGGACTAAACTGCAAAGTAAAAGTTTTTCAGGGGCTTCAGTATAATCAAGGTCAGAGACTCCAGTAAAGTCTCAAAGGCCTAGAGAGAGAAAAGAGACTAGAGGATTATATGAAGTTAAGTCCAAGCAGGGACTAAACTGTAAATTCACAAAGTTATGACTAACAGGGGTAAAAATGGAAGAGTGTACAGAAAATTCTAAGAAAAATCCCAAAAGATAGGAAATAATATTTTAAGACTCTTCTATGAAGAGAAAAGATGAAAATACCCCTGAGATAGCTTAAATGGAATTTATGAGGTTATGGCCAGTAAAAAGTACACTGTTTGAGGTAATTATTTAAAATAGCAAGAGACCTAAAAAATGTACGTAAAAATGAGGATTAATTGGTTGAAAGGTTATACTAATTTATAAAATTAGTCCCGCAACCAAAAGGCCAGTGAAATGGCTTTAATAAATTAAAGAGCAGATTATACCGATAAAAGGGTATTTTAGTAAATGATTTTTATACAAAGTTTAGAGGAAGTGTTATGGCCTGAGAAAATTCATAGATACTCTCTAGAATGAAGGGGAATTTATTGATCTGACAAAAAATAATTACAGAGGCCAGAGCACTGTAATTATAGAAAAGAAGTTAAACCCGGACTAAAAGTGCACCGATAAAGTGTTAATCAGAGTCTTGCACTTTACTTGGCCCACAAGTCACCACTTGTCAAGCCTTTAATGGATGGTAATTAAAACTTTCCAAGTGTCAAGCTACCAATGGAGAGGATCTTGACTTTGGAATGTAATTATATTATGAATTAAGTTAATTAAGAGAGAGGTTTCAAGAAGGCTTAGGCATTTGACACTTGGACTTTCATTAAATGTGGTAGATGAGATATTTTTAGAGCACTAAGGAGCTCATCTCTCCCCTAAATGAGATGGGAATTTCGTCCAAGGCAAAGAGGAGAGGAAAAGAGAGGGTTTTGGAAGGAAAACCAAGGAAAAGCTATCAACTTTGATCAACTAATCAAGGATTCAAGGTTAGTTTTTGTTCTTAAGTTGTTCTCTACCTTGTTTGCTTAGGTTGTATGGTTGAAAATGATAGTTTCCCTTCTCTTTTGATGCTGGACGAAAGATATATATTGTGGAGGAGGAAGTTTTGATGTTAGATCTAGCTAGAACACTTCAAAGTATGGTAGATCCAAGTGGATCTATGTGAAAATTGGAAGAATTATGTGCTAATTTGATGCCTATTTCGAATTAGTTACTGTTCATATCTGGTTCTAAAATTTAGTATGCTTAAAGTACACTCTGTGAGCTTTAAATCCATGGGTAGAACACTTCATTTGGATATGTGTACGATTTGTGGTGATTTTTCAAAGTTAGGGTTTGAAGGAAACAGTGTTGAACTTTTGGAAGAGTGTCAAGTTCCGTACAATTTTGGTATTGCTCGGCATAGAATTGGTTTGTGAAACTATTTTTCCTTTCAATTTAAGTTAAGGAGCTTTTAGCAAAACTTGGAAGTACTCAATTTAGATTTTTCTAGATTTAATTATGAATTTTCAAAGTTGAGCAAAAATTCTGGAGTTTTTGTGTGAACACTTCATTTGGATATGTGTATGATTTGTGGTGATTTTTCAAAGTTAGGGTTTGAAATTTGGAAACAGTGTTGAACTTTTGGGAGAGTATCGAGTTCCGTACAATTCCAGTACTGTTCGGCATAGAATTGGTTCCTGAAACTATTTTTCCTTTCAATTTAACTTAAGGAGCTTTCAGCGAGACTTGGAAGCACTCAATTTGGATTTGTCTAGATTTTATTATGAATTTTCAAAGTTGAGCAAAAATTCAGGAGTTTTTATGTGAACAGTACCCGCGAAGCAAAATTTTCAGATTTGGTATTCTTGAATCTAAGGCTATCTAAAGTGGTCCTAATTGACAAGAAATGGATCTTAAGGATAGGAAATGATAAGATTTATATTAGAAAAGTTAGAAAGAAAACCCTAAGACTAAGAGAAAGGGTTGAGGTTCAAGAAAGCTAGTCTTGAACTTTATGTAATATAATAGTCCTAATGGATTGTGTGATCATTATGGTTATGTTTAGGACCTTTGGAACATCCAAGAGGATGTTTGGTAATGTTGACCGAATGCCCACATGGTTGGAAAGTCAAGGGAGTCAAAGGAAAAGTAAGAGGAAAGCTTGAGGTGCAAGGTAGTGAACTTACCCTTTATGTGCTTGACATGGTATGCTCATGTGTTGGTTTGTATTTGTTGTTTGAATGATGTTGTGACATGATGATTGTTGTTGAAAATGCTGTTCTTAATATGTTCCCATGGCCATGCATTTTTATACCAAGCATAAAGCATGATGGCATGTCACTAGTTAACTCAAGTTTATGAAAAACTACATACCACACACTAGCATCCATCTTGTGCATGTATGTGGTAATGTTTGCTACTGAGATTCCCCCGAATCTCACCCCTTAGTAACCAACCATTTAGGTCAATCAATGATCGGCACTAATGGAATGAGAAGCAAGGAGAAGAAGTGGAGAATTATTGATGCTAATGATTGATACTAATATTCAATGTATAATTCTCCTATGTTATAATTATGTTGTGAATGCCATGTATTTAATTATAAAGCTTATGGCATGTATAGGAATGTATGAGCATGAATGGGAAAAGTAAGCCCATGTTAGGTATGCCAAAGAAATAAAAAGAATTAAAGTAAGGAGATGTTAAGGGATAAAACGTAGGTTATGGAACAGTTAGTTTCGAGCTTCAATTTGACCTATCATATGAATGAGTTAAGCTACGAAATTTTGTATAGTTATAGTTCACATCCCAAGATTTAAAATGAGTGGTGAATCACCTCATTTGGATGTGTATATGAAGAGATATGAATTTTCAAAGTTAAGGCGGAGAACCTGGAAAGTCCAGATTTTACCAAACAAATAGTAATCTTAATCCAATAAACTGTACGTTTTCAGTGAGGGTGAGTTCAGTTGAACAAAGAGTAAGACTTGATGGACTATGAGGTTACTAAGAGTAAGACTAATAGAGATCAAAGAGAAAGTAGTAGCCACTATTTAAAAGCTATCAGATTCCCCCTCAAGTGGAAGAGTAATGATAAGTTGAATAAGATAGTTAGGGGTGGAGTCTGTACACCGCTAAGAGGGTGTAGTGGCCACCTAAGTTGGACAAACTCTTAAAGCCTTGTTAGAGTTAGGGCACTATGATAGAGTAGCTATCTCAAGTTCCTGAATGGATAAATAGGAACATGGAGATAGTGAAGTCAAGGTAGATAACCCTAGTGGAATTCTTAGGGATTAAAAAGAAGAGAAAGAGATGAGAATAAGATAGATAGCTATACGAGGAACTAGCATTATGAGGTCGGCATGTTCCTAATGATGTTAAGAGATACTCAGTCACTTAGGGTTAGGTTGAGAGGCACCCTTCACAGAGGATATGGTCTTGGCTACCAGTCTTCCTAGAGAAAGCGGGGAACTAGTCCTCCGAGTCAGAATTGACACTGCTCTAGATAGAGCAAGATACCCTGTACGAGCAGGAAAGGGAAGCAGCCGAGGTAAGGCAAGCAGAGTTGACTTCACCCCAATGGAAGCATGACTAGCCAAGAATAAAGTTAGGGTTCAATGTCCCTGAGCTTAGCAGAGAAGGGAAAATAGAAAGAAAAAGAACCTCAAAAGTCCTCTCCCTATAACTTCTAGAAACAGCTGCGAACAGAAAAGAGGCTCCCTCTTGTAGGGATAAGATATCCGGCTAGCATGCTACGGACATAGCAACCAGTAAGAGCTTACACTCCTTGCATTAAAATGTCAGACATTATGCATGTTAGAGTATGCTTGTATTGAAAAGTAAAGTAGAGGAAAGAGAAGTTGCAAAGTCCTCTCTCTGTACCGTTCTAAAGTAGTAAAAGACGGTAAGAGCAGCTGGAAGAGTAAGAGAACTCCTAAGACGGATTTGGCTTAGGCCCCTAAAGAGACAAATAGGTGGCCTGGAGAATTGATAGGAGGCTTAAGAAATGGTATTGGTTCTTGGAAGAGCTTTTGGGGAATTATTAGTATGGTGACCAACTGAGTGGAGATGACTTCACTTAGTCCTATGGTCTAAGTCTCCCAGAGATTGGTACCTATTTGGGAAGATGAGGACCAGGGATGAGTTGAGGATGTGGAAACCTCCTTCAGTTGTAAACCAGTATTGAGAGAGTACCCATGATTTCCTTCCAGATAACCTTATCATTAATTAAGCTGGATTCAATTTCCTTCCGATTAATAGAGGAAAGCCAAAGTTAGAGGAGTTAGAGCCATAAGACCTGAAAAAGAGACACTCAGGCTAGCTTTAAATACAGGAAGAATCCATGTGACATAGAGACAGACTGAGTATTGACGGGTAAATCCTTAAGATGAGGCGAGAGACAAGAATGTAAGCTGAACAGACTTGACTAAAGGTAGAATAAGAAGGGCCTAAGACAACAAGGTACTAGGGTTCGAGCCTATCAGTACTATTTAGTTAAGCGCGCTTAGGCGAAAGTAACCCAATGATAAGTAACCGTTGGGAGGTTCTTGTAGAGGTCCTGACTAAGGTATAAGAAGAGTATTGGTTCAAGCAAGGCCCGGTGTGAGAGAAAACCTAATTAGAAAAGTAACAGGTGACTAGGATTGGTCCAATTGAGATTATGATAGTGAGGTGTTTTCTTCAAGGGAAATAGATATAGAAGAGAAGTAAGGAATGACAAAGAGTAACCTGAGAGATAGGTAGTCACTGTTAAGAGACTCCCCCTTAGGAGAGGAATGGTTGAGCGAAGAGAGCTTGACCAGGGAATGAGTCAAAGTTGAAAGACGTCTCCAGAGGTTAATGGCTAAGAGTATGGTAAGCCAATAAAGAATAGGAGTCTAGACCCTAATAGGGAAGCAGGGTGACAACCTATGCCTCGGGTAATTAGTTAAAGGTGCCTGACTAGAAGGTCACACAGTGGAGATGTTTTAATGATCAATGCCTGCTGTGTAATATGGTCACTTTATGATTAGCATATGACCATAGAAGTAATGGGTAAAGGTACAGTAACTAGTCAGAGGTATAAGTCAATGCCCTAGTAAGGGAACTGAATGTCAACATGTACCTTAAGTAATCAATATGACCTCGATAGAGGCATGGTAACAGAATGAGATGTGTTGAGGTTTGTTCAAATCCCTGAATAGAGGTGGAAATTCCTAAGGGATAGTGAACCAAGAGGGATAGAGATTATATGACAACGAATGAAGGGTCAATGATGACATTGGTGCCAGACCTAGATACCGCAAAGCAAGGTGATTAAACATTTACTATGTGATGTGATGTGACGAGGGTATAGTGATCAATACCGGCCCAGAAAAATAATTGCTCAAGAGGTGAAGAAAGTCAGAGAGAGTAAAGTGAGGCAAGATCCTTCTTGAGGATGGAGATGAAAGGAAATGAATAAGAACATGATAGTGGATGGTTGCATTGGGAACTAATGAACAAAGAGAGATAAGCAAGTTCCTTGTGATATCTAGAGCTCGATGATGCTTAGATATATGATAATGTCAGGGACTAAAACAATATTCTTTTATGTCCCTAAGGTATCCAAGAGCATGCAACCATGGCAATTAGGCCATTAAGGAATCTAAGAAATGAGATTCCTATAGATAGATGCCACTGCTTATAAGATTGAGTAATCCAGTAGAGAGGCTCCTTTGATAGGGATATGGTATTCGAGGAATGTACCCTAGCCGAGATTGCATATGAGGAAAGTCTTGACCATGAAGTACCTCTCTAAGATTGGGAAGTGGTTCTCCGGATCAAAGTGACGCTGCTCTAATAAGAGTAAGCTATCCTCTGAAGGAATGAAACAGAAAGCAAGTGGTTGAGTTGACGATGCTCTAGTTAAAGCAATCTGTCCTCCCACAGGAAAAGTAGAAGCAGCCGAGATAAGGCACAAGATGGACCTTACCCCAGAGAGAGAGAGTGAAATTGGTTAAGACAACAGAAGTATGATATTCAAACAGGTGCTCCTCGAGCTTAACAGGGTACTACGAAATACTGAAGTATAATGAGAATGTGATGATATAAGTCCTCTCCCGATGCTGTCTAAATTATTAAGAGACAGTAAGGACTATAGAGTCCTAAGACAAAGCAGGCCGGCATTGATGCAATGGCAAGTTAGTGGGCTTTAGAGATGAGCCAGTGCCTAGGGATTCGAAAGGCACAAAGAAAGGAAAGTGAGTTAAGGAAGCTAAAACTAAGGGCTAAAGAAATATGGAAAGGCTAAGAATTTCAGGAGTTAACAGAAAGGATTGAGTAAGGGCTAAGAAGACAATACTGATATCTGTGATCAGTCTCGGGGAATGATTAGTCAAGTTACTAGCTGAGTGGAGGTGACTTATTTTATTACTCAACTCTATGGTCTAGAGTCTTCTAGAGATCCTAAGATGGCTCAGATTGATGATAGTATTCTAGGGTCATAGTGGATCCTGAAGAGGCTTACGGTAGAGTGCAGTAGCTCCCGAGCTCATAGTAGACCAAGCCTGAGAGAAAATAGCTGAGCCATAAGGGTAAGAGTACAGTACCTCTTTAGGAAGACAATGACCAGAGATGAGTTTAAGATACTGAAGTCTTCCTCAGCGGTGGACTAATACAGAGAGAGTACCCTTGACTTGTTCCAGATACCTCTATTGTTGATTAGACTATGCTCAATTCTGTTCTAGTCAATGAAGAAAAGAAAGGAGATACGCCCTTAAAGTAAAGAGGAATGATAGGGTACCGAAAAGAATAGATAAATGCGATATTAAGAGAACCCAAAATGTCATGGTATAGTAAAATACCATGAAGATAGGCACACTATCGTGGTATTATTATGAAAGAATGAGCCCAAAGTATCGAAAGAATGTGAGCAGTGGTGACAAAATGCTTAAAAGCAAAGGTCATGCTCATATGAATGATAAAAAAAAAAAGTTTAGAACGGCGAGTTATGTAAGTATGAAGCCAGGGTGGAAACATGGAAATGAGGTATAATGAAAAGTTGAAAAGGTCAGAGTTAAGTATAAGTAGGGAGATTCTCCTCAGGTAACTTCTCATTAAGGGTAAGAATAGAGGTTTGACCCGAAATTTCGAGGACAAAATTTTTTTGAGAGGGGGAGAATTGTAACATCCAGACTTTTAGGCCTAGAAGCATCAGAAGTAGCCTGAATTGGATAGCCTACCAAACCCTTTTTGAGCAGAAGTCCCAAAGATGAGAAAGGAAGTCAAAGCAGTTTCAGGGACTAAACTGCAAAGTAAAATTTTTAGGGGCTTCAGTATAATCAAGGTCAGAGACTCCAGTAAAGTCTCGAAGTCCTAGAGAGAGAAAAGAGACTAGAGGCCAAAGGTTAAGTTAGAAGCCTCAAAGAGAGGATTATATGAAGTTAAGTCCAAGCAGGGACTAAACTGTAAATTCACAAAGTTATGACTAACAGGGGTAAAAATGGAAGAGTGTACAGAAAATTCTAAGAAAAATCCCAAAAGATAGGAAATAATATTTTAAGACTCTTCTATGAAGAGAAAAGATGAAAATACCCCTGAGATAGCTTAAATGGAATTTATGAGGTTATGGCCAGTAAAAAATACACTGTTTGAGGTAATTATTTAAAATAGCAAGAGACCTAAAAAATGTACGTAAAAATGAGGATTAATTGGTTGAAAGGTTATACTAATTTATAAAATTAGTCCCGCAACCAAAAGGCTAGTGAAATGGCTTTAATAAATTAAAGAGCAGATTATACCGATAAAAGGGTATTTTAGTAAATGAATTTTATACAAGGTTTAGAGGAAGTGTTATGGCCTGAGAAAATTCATAGATACTCTCTAGAATGAAGGGGAATTTATGGATCTGACAAAAAATAATTACAGAGGCCAGAGCACTGTAATTATAGAAAAGAAGTTAAACCCGAAGTAAAAGTGCACCGATAAAGTGTTAATCAGAGTCTTGCACTTTACTTGGCCCACAAGTCACCACTTGTCAAGCCTTTAATGGATGGTAATTAAAACTTTCCAAGTGTCAAGCTACCAATGGAGAGGATCTTGACTTTGGAATGTAATTATATTATGAATTAAGTTAATTAAGAGAGAGGTTTCAAGAAAGTTTAGGCATTTGACACTTGGACTTTCATTAAATGTGGTAGATGAGATATTTTTAGAGCACTAAGGAGCTCATCTCTCCCCTAAATGAGATGGGAATTTCGTCCAAGGCAAAGAGGAGAGGAAAAGAGAGGGTTTTGGAAGGAGAACCAAGGAAAAGCTATCAACTTTGATCAACCAATCAAGGATTCAAGGTTAGTTTTTATTCTTAAGTTGTTCTCCACCTTGTTTGCTTAGGTTGTATGGTTGAAAATGATAGTTTCCCTTCTCTTTTGATGCTGGAAGAAAGATATATATTGTGGAGGAGGAAGTTTTGATGTTAGATCTAGCTAGAACACTTCAAAGTATGGTAGATCCAAGTGGATCTATGTGAAAATTGGAAGAATTACATGCTGATTTGATGCCTATTTTGAATTAGTTACTGTTCATATCTGGTTCTAAAATTTGGTATACTTAAAGTACACTCTGTGAGCTTTAAATCCATGGGTAGAACACTTCATTTGAATATGTGTACGATTTGTGGTGATTTTTCAAAGTTAGGGTTTGAAATCTGGAAATAGTGTTGAACTTTTGGGAGAGTGTCGAGTTCCGTACAATTCCGGTACTGTTCATCATAGAATTGGTTCTTGAAACTATTTTTCTTTTCAATTTAAGTTAAGGAGCTTTCAGCGAGACTTGGAAGCACTCAATTTAGATTTGTCTAGATTTAATTATGAATTTTCAAATTTGAGCAAAAATTCTGGAGTTTTTGCGTGAACAGTACCCACGAAGTAAAATTTTCAGATTTGGTATTCTTGAATCTAAGGCCATCTAAAGTGGTCCTAATTGACAAGAAATAGATCTTAAGGATAGGAAATGATAAGATTTATATTAGAAAAGTTAGAAAGAAAACCCTAAGACTAAGAGAAAGGGTTGAGGTTCAAGAAAGCTAGTCTTGAACTTTATGTAATATAATGGTCCTAATGGATTGTGTGATCATTATAGTTATGTTTAGGACCTTTGTAACATCCAAGAGGATGTTTGGTGATGTTGACCGAATGCCCACATGGTTGGAAAGTCAAGGGAGTTAAAGGAAAAGTAAGAGGAAAGCTTAAGGTGCAAGGTAGTGAACTTACCCTTTATGTGCTTGACATGGTATGCTCATGTGTTGGTTTGTATTTGTTGTTTGAATGATGTTGTGACATGATGATTGTTGTTGGAAATGCTGTTCTTAATATGTTCCCATGGCCATGCATTTTTATACCAAGCATAAAGCATGATGGCATGTCACTAGTTAACTCAAGTTTATGAAAAACTACATACCACACACTAGCATCCATCTTGTGCATGTATGTGGTAATGTTTGCTACTGAGATTCCCCTGAATCTCACCCCTTAGTAACCAACCATTTAGGTCAATCAATGATCGGCACTAATGGCATGAGAAGCAAGGAGAAGAAGTGGAGAATTATTGATGCTAATGATTGATACTAATATTCAATGTATAATTCTCCTATGTTATAATTATGTTGTGAATGCCATGTATTTAATTATAAAGCTTATGGCATGTATAGGAATGTATGAGCATGAATGGGAAAAGTAAGCCCATGTTAGGTATGCCAAAGAAATAAAAAGAATTAAAGTAAGGAGATGTTAAGGGATAAAACGTAGGTCATGGAGCAGTTAGTTTCGAGCTTCAATTTGACCTATCATATGAATGAGTTAAGCTACGAAATTTTGTATAGTTATAGTTCACATCCCAAGATTTAAAATGAGTGGTGAATTACCTCATTTGGATGTGTATACAAAGAGATATGAATTTTCAAAGTTAAGGCGGAGAACCTGGAAAGTCCAGATTTTACCAAACGAATAGTAATCTTAATCCAATAAACTGTACGTTTTCAGTGAGGGTCAGTTCAGTTGAATATTTTTCCCTTAAAGAGCATTGAAAGAGCTTTCCATAGAGTTTTGGAACACCTCCATACGATTTTTGTAGAATTAGTTATGATTTTTCAAAGCTGGACCTGTAATCTGAAAACTGGAGAGTGAACAGTAATTTTCCGAAAAGTAACGTCCAAATTGAAATGTTTAAGTGTAAAACCATCCAACATGGTCTGGAATGGTTCTAAATGAATGCTAAGATACTATATAAGTAAGGTGTGACATGGTGCCTTCCCAAATCAGCCGTGGCGCCTCAGACAGAATGGCAAAAAATGCTACTGAAACTCCTTGAAATTCACACCAAAATAGGGATCAAAAGTACACACACATAAAATCGTATAAAAACATGTAAAACACCTATAAAACCTCATAATCCCTTTCACCAACTCTTATGCACAATGAAAGCTAATCATACCCAAAGTATGCAAATATAAATGGCAAAAGCATGTAGAAATATATGCAAATAATGAGACTTATCAACTCCCCCACACTTAGCTTTTGTACTCCAGGGCAAATTAGGTCTAAACATAATGTGAAAGAGAAGGATGAGAGAAAGGAATAAGCAAGCTCAAAAGTTCAGGTTACAACTGCAACCAACAATGATTCTTCAACCAACATCCATCCATGGAACATTCTAGTGCAAAGAAATCAAGCAATGATATGTAATTTAATCTAAGTGAATAAGATATAGAAGACCACATAAGGGAATTAGTGTATCACTCAACTCACAAGTATTATAGGTTCTTTCACTCAATTCACTTATTCAAATGCTCTACCATATGCTTGTAATAGCTCTACCTTTCCACCACTTAAATACATAAGTACTCAAGAATCAAGAGGACTTTTGTGGCTTGTAATGTAAGGGTGGGGAAGAAATGCACAAGAATGCATATGAGGATGGAGATAATATGTGAACCAACGTGTAGAATTCAATAGCATTAGTAATGTTCAATTTAAGGTTCGATTCTTGATCTTGAATTCTTAAGCTATAAAGGTGCTTTTATTCCCACTTTCTTTTCTTTTCTTGCTTTTTCATTTCTTTTCAACTTTTCTATTCTCTTTCTCTCTGTTTTGTTTCCTTTTCTTTTTCAATTCGCATGTTTCTAATTTTTCTTTTTCATTTTTTTTCAAAGCTCAAGTATGCATTTCCTTATATCAATCCATCAATTGAATCCCTCAAAATGCTAGTGAATTCTGAAAAGAATGAATGAAATGAAATATGCATCCTTGTAGGAAAGAAGTTTTATAATTGAGAGTGAAATGAATGGAAAAAATCAGCTAAAAGGCTCAAATGGGTAACAAGAGATAAATCATGTAGGGTTTAGCCATTTGGTCTAAGTAGCTATTTTGAATGAATGCCTCAATCATGTTCAAGACAAGTTCTAGAAAGCATAAGAAATAAGTGAATGCACACGCCAGAAATGAATATAAAGGCTCAAAGAATCCTTCCAAGTAGGCTTTGTCTTCCATATTCATTCACTTCAGCTAAAGAACACATCATGCTTAATCTCTATGCATTATAAAATTTCACTTCAGGATATTAATTTCCAATTCAAAGTCAATCACAAATGTAACATTAGAATTCCTGAAATAGGCTTAAACCTTCAAAAATTTGCTGAAAAACTGAGGTTCTACAAAAGACACAAAACACACAAAAACACAACATTCACTCCCCTACACTTGATCCTTGCATTGCCCTCAATGCACATTTGAACAAAAGATAGCAAGGAAAAATGGTCAAGGAAGGAATGGAAGGAAAGGACAAAATACTCTAAAACAAACTAAAAATAACCTAGACTTGCTACTATTTATGTCCCTCCTTATACTTGTTCAAAAAATGGAGTTCAAGAATGAAAATAATCAAATAACCACAGACTAAGATATGTAAGGAAGGGGACAACCTGAGATTATGGTGGATCAAAATTTTCCTTGTAAATTTTGAGCAAGTGGCCATTGACCTTGAAAGTCTTGCCGCTCTTCTCATCTAGCAATTCTATCATACCAAACTTGTGCACTTTAGTGACCAAGTATGATCCTTCCCATCTAGTGCTCAACTTCCCAGGTTTAAATGTGAATCGTGCTTTGTACAGCAACACTTTATCTCCAACCATGAAAGTCTTCCTTAAGATTTGCTTGTCATGAATCATTTTCGTCTTCTCCTTATAGAACCTGGAATTCTCATATGCTTCAAGTCTCAATTCTTCAAGTTCCTGCAATTGTAATAATCTTTCCATGCCAGCAGAATCAAAATCAAGGTTACATGCTTTTACAACCCAAAGAGACTTCTGTTCAATCTCAACCGGTAGGTGACACATCTTACCATAAACCAACCTATAAGGAGACATGCCTATTGGGGTTTTAAATGCAGTTCTATATGCCCACAAAGCATCATCTAATCTGGCACTCCAATCCTTACTAGATGGTTTAACTATTCGTTCCAACACCTTCTTGATTTCTCTATTTGCATTTTCAGCTTGCCTATTACTTTGGGGATGATAAGGTGTGGATGTCTTATGTGTCACACCATACTTAGTGAATAACCCTTGTAGCATTTTATTACAAAAATGAGTGCCATTATCACTAACTACTGCTCTAGGAATGCCAAATCTAGAAAAGATGTTATTTTTCAGAAATTTTAAAACAGTGGCAGCATCATTCTTTTTAGTTGCTATGGCCTCTACCCATCGTGAAAGGTAATCAACTGCAAGAAGGATGTATGTAAAACCCATAGAAGGAAGAAAGGGGCCCATAAAATCAATACCCCATACTTCAAACACCTCACAGAAAAGTATTGGGTGTTGGGGTAGTTCATGTTTTTTAGTTAGGCTACCAAATCTTTGACAAATATCACAATTCTTGCAATACTCATAAGAGTCTTTAAAGAGTGATGGCCAATACAAACCAGCTTCCAATATTTTTCTTGCAGTCTTGTTAGCACTAAAAAGACCTCCACAAGTTTGAGAGTGGCAAGCATGCAGGATGTCTTGAAATTCTTCATTTGGCACACATCTTCGAATGATTTGGTCGCTGCATACCTTCCAAAGGATTGGAGGATCCCAAATATAGTGTTTAGACTCACTCTTAATCTTCTGCATCTGAAAATGAGATAATGAAGAAGGAATTAGACCAGTAACTAAAAAGTTGACAATGTGACAATACCAAGGTTCCATAAGAGACAATACAAAAACAGAACAATCCTTAAACTCGTCACAAACAAAATCTGAACCAATTACTCCCCTTGTAGTTTCTGGTAAGCGACTTAGATGGTCAGCCACTACATTTTCTGCTCCAGGTTTGTCTTTGATATCAATATCAAATTATTGGATCAACAACATCCATCTTAAGAGCCTCGGTTTGGATTGTGGCTTGCTGAAAAGATACTTGACAGCAAAATGATCAGTGAAAACAGTAACCTTAGAGTTAATTAGGTAAGATCTAAACTTGTCTAAGGCAAAAACAATAGAAAAGAGTTCATTTTCAGTAGTTGTGTAATTAGTTTGAGCCTTATCTAGTGTCTTTGAAGCATAAGCAATAACCTTGGAAGCCTTACCATCCTTTTGTCCCAAAACTGCACCCACTGGATTATTAGAGGCATCACAACACAATTCAAATGGTAAATTCCAATTAGGGCAAGTCAAAATAGGTGGAGAAGTCAATCTGGATTTAATCTCATCAAAAGACATTTTACACTCATCAGTGAAATCAAAGGAAGCATCTTTCTACAGTAATTTAGACATTGGAAAAGTCACTTTACTAAAATCTTTTATGAACCTTCTGTTGGAAATTGTGCCCTAGGGGCCAATCATTATGTTTTGAACATTGTTAATTTATGAATTTATCAATTACGTTATCATATTATTTGCATGTTTTCTGTGGTAACTATCCTTGGATAACTCATGGTTTATCCTAAATGTCCCTGGTCGGTCATCTATGTGGGAGCAAAGATGAAATAAGACCAGTATGACTTTAAAGATATATAGAGATATAAATTAAAGTCATAGGCACATGTAAGAGTACAAGGTGTTGGACCGACCCGCTATGAGAGAGCTGCATGGGTTAAGTCATAAGCTTCTCTCATATACAAACCACGTCACTATGCCCTTTGACCTGAGATCATCATGGATTCCTACATGAGAAACGCTTAGCTTTGACCTAGTCAAAAGTCACTTTTGACCGAGTGATCATAAAGACTGTGTTCAGGCTTAGTGGTTTTTCATGCGGAGGAATGTGAATGGTCAAGATGGAATTTGTCCCTCACATTCGTAGAGAGACATTACTGGGCCCCTCGATGAGTGAGTCTGAGAAATGTATGGCCATACTATAATGGAAAGGTAGTTCCGTTTCTATACTCAGACTACTCAGGGATCGAGAAAGTAACGGTCATGAATAGGAGGATGACATTCTCCATGCCTCATCCATGACCAAAATGTCGTGTGACAAAAGGGACGTGATATGGTTGTATGAAAGGTTGCATCGTTCAATGATCCTCATATGTTTTGGGTAGTCGTGATGTCTTGCTAGAGACCGCTTACGACTTGTGGGTCATTATAGTTAATGGCCCACTGCCAACTTCATATGGGCCTACAGGGTCGCACACAAAATAGCCCGACACGAGTTATGATGTCCAGATTCATTGAATCTAAGATATGTCAGATTCAATGAATAATATAGGGTGGACGTGTGTATATATATATATATATAAATTCGTATAATATATAAATATAAAAGGTATTAATTGTTAGATTTAATTTATAAGGATAAATTAAATATATACAAATTAATTCCGTCATCTCTTTATTAATAAATAAGTGAATTAAATCTGTGAGACGGGTTTAATTTAAACTATATTTATTTAATTGTTCTCTTATCTGATTAGGCAATATTTGATATTGTATTAATTTCGGAATTAATTTAGAGTTAATTTCGAAATTAAATATTATTAATTAAACCTATATAGCATCCTATATATTTGATATGAGGAGCTAGGGTTTAACTAAGAGAGAACCAACAGATAAGAGACGGCCTAAGAGAGGAGAGAGGGCGGATTCCTAAAACCCTAGACGGACATAGGCACTAGCACGCCGTTCGAGGTTGAGGGCTACTCGTGTGGATACCGGTAGAGGAAGCCGACCGGAGTTGTCGACTTCGAACGACACAGGAGGCGAGCAGAAGCATCCTGAACGGCCGAATCATCAGTCACCAGGGAATCGAACGCCTAAAGGTAATGCTTCTTACTACCTGACTTAAACGCGATCGGTAGATCCAAAAGGGATTGAAAGTTTTAAAATTTTTCCGCTGCGCGTCGTCTTTCAATTCCCTACACCTTCTATAAAATCCAGCATGGCCTAGGAAAGATCTAAGTTCCTTAAGATTTGTTGGATAGGGTAGAGATGAAATTACTTCAACTTTTGCTTTGTCTACCTCTATTCCTTTTTGAGAAATTAGGTGACCTAGAACTATTCCTTGTTGGACCATAAAGTGACATTTTTCAAAATTCAGGATAAGGTCCTTTTCAACACATTTAGATAGAGCTTTTTCCAAGTTCACTAAGCATTCATCAAAATTATTTCCATAGATAGTAAAGTGATCCACAAACACCTCAATGCCATTCTCTAGCAAATCACTAAATATGGATAGCATACACCTTTGGAATGTGCCCGGTGCATTGCATAGTCCAAATGGCTTTCTTCTATATGCAAATGTACCAAAGGGACAAGTGAATGTAGTCTTCTCTTGATCTTGAGGTGCAATGGGAACCTGAAAATAGCCACTGAAACCATCAAGGAAACAATAGTAAGATTTACAAGCTAATCTTTCAAGCATTTGATCTATAAAGGGTAGGGGAAAATGATCTTTTCTTGTAGAATCATTAAGCTTCCTATAATCAATGCAAACATGCCAAGAGTTCTGGATTCTAGTGGGGATTAATTCATTTTTCTCATTCCTAACCACAGTAATCCCACTTTTCTTAGGAACAACTTGAACTGGACTTACCCACTCACTATCTGAAATGGGGTATATGATACCAGCACTAAGCAGCTTTGTTACTTCCTTTTTAACAACATCAAGTATGAGTGGGTTAAGTCTTCTTTGAGGTTGCCTTATGGGCTTTGCATTTTCATTTAACAAGATTCTATGAGTGCAAATTGAAGCATTAATACCAGGAATATCTGCTAGAGACCACCCAATTGCACTTTTATACCTTTTCAAAACAGCAAGTAACTGAGACTCTTCAAGATCAGTCAAAGAGTTAGAGATTATCACCAGTAGTCTTCCATTTTCAGCTAAGAATGCATACTTCAGTGTTGATGGCAAGGGTTTAAGCTCTAATTCAGGAGGTTAAACTACTGAGGGTATCAGTTTCTTGAGCTCTAAGGTAGTGCAATTATTTTCAAATTGCTTCAAACACTACTACAATGAAGACTTTTTACTTCTGTTTTGGATGACTTTTTATGTCTGTTTTGCAGGGGACATGAAAAGAAGGGACATAAAAAGTACCCCCTTTTTACTTCTGTTTGGAACGGACGAGAATTAATGTCTGTTTCCCAACACAGACGTGAATTCACTTCTGTTAATTTTAAAACAGACATGAATTCACGTCTATTTTTTGAGAAACAGACGTTAATTCACGTCTATTTTTTTAGAGACAGACGTTAATTCACGTATGTTTTAAAATTAACAGACGTGAATTCACGTCTGTTTTGGGAAACAGACGTTAATTCACGTCTTTTTTTCTCTAAACAGACGTGAATGTACTCTGTTTTTTTTTTAAAAAAAGATTCAGTTCGTATATACTGCTTCTCCTACAGCCACAATAGCCATAATAGCCACTTTCCAGCAAGTTGAAATAGTATGAACCAGTCAATATTTTCAGCCAAGACATATCAACATCATAACTTCATCTATATAGACACATTAATTAACTAAGTAGTCAAAAAAGAACAAATTACAAAAGTCAATATTGATCCTATTGTCTCTAAACATAAACTTGCTCAATCCCTGGACCACAATTCTTGAAGCAGTTGCTGTGCCAAAAGGTCTCGGATGAAGTTAATGTCATCAATAGTATATGAACAATCATTATAAAAATCTGTAAATTGACAAATGAACAAATTTAAACATAGGAAGAAAATAAAATAAGTAACAATTCAATTTAAAAATTCAACTATTACAAAACTAAAATTATATTTACTTACCTCATCAAATTTTGTAATACATCCGCTCTCAATAATCTCAAACATATAACGGATAATGTAATATCCGTACTCTGTTGGCCCTTGTTGCTTAGCACACTGCAAATCACAAGGAAATGATAATCCAAATTCATATATAAAATAATTGCCATCAATGAAAGAACTTCAATTTAAAGTACTCACACTAGGATATACCCAAGTTGTTGAGCCATTTTTCCCGGAACGCTTCCCACCAGTTATATAATAAGTCTTTAAAGCCCTATAAGCAAATGAAAGCACAAGTTAAATAATTTATATTGAAAACAAAATTATTGATCTACATTAAGGTACTTACGTGTTGAAAACGCCCCTCATCTCACTGCTTGGACGACGACCCAAGGGATCAAACCAGTAGATGACATTGTCAATGGGACAAGAAACACACAAACTCCAATGACAACTGCATCATAGAGTAAGACTTATACATTACTGGATATCACAATAATTCTTAACAATTTAAGTATGTATAAATAAATATAATTAAGCTACTTGCCCTTCAATAATTGGTGCCAAATAACAAGGTAATTTAGTGTCTCCAATTGTATTGCCCACATATCTGATTCTCCTATCTAGTGGGTTGTACTTCTTCTGGACACTTGCAGGGCATAAATATCCATACAAATTTCTCTTCTCCATTGATGACATGCATTTGTTATGGAAGAAGCTATCATTAAATTGAAATAAGATAATTATTAGTATGTGAAAGTAAGAGATTAGAAATTTAAGTTAGAAATGAAAAAGTAAACTTACATGATTGCTAATTGAACCCATGCTATGTCCAACTCCTTCAAGGATAACAAATCCCTGATGTCTTTGTTGTCAAGTCCAAAGAAATATGATTTTTCTTCACCCACAATCCCTACAGGCATCTTTATGTCGACCTTGTTAATTGTTTTATATTCCTCATATAATTGTGCCAAGCAGGGATATCTATTAACATCTTCCTGGTCCTAATGAAACATCAAATAAACATAATAAGTATTATAAGTATTATGTTAAAAAAATGCACACAGTATAGAATAACATTTTCTTACCATCACAGGTATTATCTCCTTATCAACAAGGTGTCTAGGCCAAAGAATGAAAGTTCCAATTGCCTGACCTAACTTCACAACTTCAACAGTCGGGAATGGCACATCCACACCTGTCTCTCCCTCTCGAACAGTCGTAACTGTAACCCTCACTTGGTCCTCTTGAATATGTTGGTGATGGATAGTGCTCCCTTGATTGTAGAGGAGAGCGTCAGCAACAACACGCATCCTTGGGACCTCTAAACGAAGACAACAAGGTTGTCCAAAGTCCGGTGTGGGACTACTAGGATCATGCTCTCCCAATGCCCCCAGTGGATTACAACTGTTTTTAGTGCTAGGAAAGACGGGGGAATCCTAAATGAGAGAAATGCAAGTATTAAATTAAATTAAAAAAACGTTGGTAAAACTCAACATTAATTTAAGTGAAATTGATTACAAACCTGGGATGTGCATTGTTGTTGAACTGTCCCAATTTACATGCTAGAGACCATAGATTTCATCTCATCACGAAGCTCAGCCATAAGCTCTTTTTGAAGTGACTGGCGTAACTGGGCCTCAATCTTGACCTCTAGCTCAGATTGGAGCTCATCACGAACTTGGTCTCGAAGTTTAGCTATCATCTCATCAGTGGGTTGACTTCGTAGAGAAGCTCGTGAAGTTTGTCCAAAATATTGGGTAAGACCAACTGTCCTCCCTTCTCCTCTAACGCGTCCGGGGTGATCAGGCTTCCCAATCGCTGTCGCTAAAATGTCCATCCTTCCACTCGGACTAAATGAACCTTCACTGCTTTGCTCTTCAAGTACCTCCTATAACATTTTAAGTATGATAAAAATTAATGACAGTATAATAGAAAATTAATGATAAAATATAAGGAATATTACCATAAGTTAAAGTTATTTGATGTATACAACTTACAATTTTTTTAGCAATCTCAGCAACTGCTGGATTAATATATTGACCCTTCTTCATCCTTGCTTCCTTCCATTTTCTATGACGTGGAGGAGGAGGTGGGGTCTGAACAACGATACTAGGATTAGATTTTGCAGCTTCCTGCATCGCCTTAAAGTCATCCTGCATGATCCTCTCCTCAAGCATCTTGTAACCTCCACGGGATAAATAGTGCGGATATAAATTTTTAGCTTGCCTTTCTTTATTCATCGCACTTAATTCCTGTGGAAAAGAAAACAAAGTAAATTGAGTAAGTGAAGTAAATTAAATCAATGACTTTGCTTTATAAGGCAATGTACCTAAAATTTAGGATCATGCCGTGATGCCACAAACCTCCTCCAATCATCTGGATCAAGGAAGGAGTATTTTTCGCACGGATCATCATCTTTCCTAGACCCTCGCACATACTGGCTCGTGAGTGTGTGCTTAAAATCTTTCCAGCGCTGACGAACTTGCTGCAACAAATGCTTTTTTATTTGCTCAGTACGAGGGATGTCATACGTTTGCTGCAAAGAAAAATATATATGTTTGAGTTTAAGATCTTAGTTATAACTATATTTACAATAAAACAAATGAAATAAAATTAGAAAGTGACATACCAAAATATATTCCCAAATCCTATCCTTCGTCTCCTTAGAAATTGACTTCCAATTAAGCCATAGAATATTGACTTTGCTTCGGGCAACGGAGCCTATATAGCTAATGAATCTGTCCTTCTCTTCACCAATTGGATTCATATTGGCATCAAAATCCACATGCTTCTTCTGAATACGACCATGACATACTGCTAACTTTGGTAGCCTTGTACTGCCTCTAACCTTCCTTCCTTCCGGCTAATTGACATCATCGATGTCATAATCCTCCTCCATATTGGCATCAAAATCCTCCTCCATATGCCTGTTGAAAAACCAAAATTAGATAAATAAGTAAATTATAGTGAAATGTATTAATATATAAATAATATCAAGTACATTGCAATGAAATAAATGAAAGAAAATAACACAAGGTACGTTGCAAAATTACATTACTTGATCTGACTTTATGCATTGTCCCATATCCCTTCACAATGATCATCTCTTGCAGCATATTCATCATTATCTACTGTAACATCTAGACTTTTAGGCCTAGAAGTTCCAAAAATAGCCTAAATTAAATAGGTTATCAGACCCCTTTTTAGCAGAAGTCCCAAAGATGAGAAAGGAAGTCAAAGTAGTTTCAGGGACTAAACTGCAAAGTAAAGGTTTTTAGGGGCTCGGGTATAATTAAGGTTAGAGGCTCTAGTAAAGTCTCGAAGGCCCAGAGAGAGAAAAGAGACTAGATATAGGCCAAAGGTTGAGTTAGAAGCCTCAAAGAGAGGATTATATGAAGTTAAGTCCAACCAGGGACTAAACTGTAAATTCTGAAAGTTATGACCAACAGGGGTAAAAGTGGAAGAGTACGCAGAGAATACCAAGAAAATCCTAGGAAATGGGAAATAATATTCTAAGGCTCTTCTATGAAGAGAAAAGATGAAAATACCCTTGAGGCAGCTTCAACAGAATTTATAAGGTTATTACTGGTAAAAAGTATACCATGTGAGGTAATTATTTAAAATAGCAAGAGACCTCAAAAATGTATACAAAAATGAGGTTAAATGGTTGAAAGGTTGTACTAATTTATAAAATTAGTCCTGCAACCAAAAGGCCAGTGGAGTGGCTTTAATAAATTAAAGAGCTGGTTTTGCCGATAAAAGGGTATTTTAGTAAATGAATTTTATGCAAGGCTTAAAGGAAGTGTTATGGGCTAAGAAAATTCATAGATACTCTCTAAAATTAAAGAGAATTTATGGATCTGATAGAAAATAATTACAGAGGCCAGAGCACTGTAATTAGAGAAAAGAAGTTAAACCCGGAGTAAAAGTGCACCGATAAAGTATTAATCAGAGTCTTGCACTTTACTTGGGCCACAAGTCGCCACTTGTCAAGCCTTTAATGGATGGTAATTAAAGCTTTTCAAGTGTCAAGCTACCAATGGAGAGGATCTTGACTTTGGAATTTAATTACATTATGATTTAAGTTAATTAAGAGAGAGGATTAAGATTAAGTAGGCTAATGACACTTGGCATAACATTAATGATGGTTGGTGGGATATTTTGTACACATTAATGAGCTCATCTCTCCCCTAAATCAGATGGCAATTTCGTGCAAGGCATGAAGAGAGGGAAAAAGAGAGAGTTTTGAGGGAAAACCAAGAGAAAGGCATCAACTTTGGTCATACAATCAAGGTTCAAGGTGAGTTCTTGGCTCTAGATGTGTTCTTGCCTTGGTTTCTTTCTCTTTAATGGTTGAAAATATGTCTTCTCTCCCTTTTGATGGCTGGTCGAAATGGTTGATGAGTGGGGAAGGGAGTTTGATTGTTAGATCTTGCTAGAACACCTCAAAGTATGGTAGATCCAAGTGGATCTATGTGAAAATTGGAAGAATTACGTGCTGATTTGATGGCTTTTTCGAATTAGTTACTGTTCATATCTGATTCTGAAATTTGGCATGCTTAAAGTACACTCTATGAGATTTAAATCCATGGGTAGAACACTTTATTTGGATATGTGTACGATTTATGGTGATTTTTCAAAGTTAGGGTTTGAAATCTGGAAACAGTGTTAAGCTTTTGGGAGATTATCGAGTTCCGTACAATTCTGGTACTGTTTGGCATAGAATTGGTTCCTAAAACTATTTTTATTTTAAGTTTAACTTAATTATCTTTCAGTGAGACTTGGAAGCACTCAATTTGGATTTTTATAGATTTAATTATGAATTTTCAAAGTTGAGCAAAAATTTTGGAGATTCTGCGTGAACAGTACCCGCGAACCAAAATTTCCAGATTTGATATTTTTGAATCTAAAGCCATCTAAAGTGGTCCTAATTGATAGGAAATAGATCATAAGGATGTAAAATAATAATATTTATATTAGAAAAGTTAGAAAGAAAACCCTAAGACTAAGAGAAAGGGGTTGAGGTTCAAGAAAGCTAGTCTTGAACTTTATGTAATCTAATGGTCCTAATGGATTGTGTCATCATTATGGTTATGTTTAGGACCTTTGAAACATTCAAGAGGATGTTTAGTGATGTTGACCGAATGCCCACATAGTTGGAAAGTCAAGGGAGTCAAAGGAAAAGTAAGAGGAAAGCTTGAGGTGCAAGGTAGTGAACTTACCCTTTATGTGCTTGACATGGTATACTTATTATGTGTTGGTTTGTATTTGTTGTTTGAATGATGTTGTGACATGATGATTGTTGCTGGAAATGCTGTTTTTAATATGTTCCCATGGCCATGCATTTTTATACCAAGCATAAAGCATGATGGCATGTCACTAGTTAACTTAAATTTATGAAAAACTACATACCATACACTAGCATCCATCTTGTGCATGTATGTGGTAATGTTTGCTACTGAGATTCCCCCGAATCTCACCCCCTCCCTAACCAACCATTTAGGTCAAATCAATGATGGGCACTAAGGGCATGAGAAGCAAGGAGAAGAAGTGGAGAATTATTAATGCTAATGATTGATGTTATTATTCAATGTATAATTCTCCTATGTTGTAAGTTATGTTATGAATGCCATTAATTTAATGTATGTGCTTAGGATGTTTATGGCATGAATGAAAGTATATGAGTATGAATGAGAAAGATTAAGCCCATGCTATGTATGTCAAAGAAATAAAAAGAATTAAAGTAAGGAGATATTAAAGGATAAAACGTAGGTCCTGAAGCAGTTAGTGTTGAGCTTCAGTTTGACCTACCAAATGAATGAGTTAAATCACGAGATTTGGTAGACCTATAGTGCACATCCCAAGCTTCAAAATGAGTGGTAAATCACCTCATTTGGATGTGTATACGAAGAGATATGAATTTTCAAAGTTAAGGCGCAGAATCTGGAAAGTCCAGATTTTACCAAATGAATAGTAATTTTTAATCCAATAAACTGTACGTTTTCAGTGAGGATGAGTTCAGTTGAATATTTTTCCCTTAAATAGCATTGAAAGAGATTTCCGTAGAATTTTGGAACACCTCCATACGATATTTCTAGAATTAGTTATGATTTTTCAAAGTTGGACCTGTAATCTGAAAACTGGACAGTGAACAGTAATTTTCTGAAAATTAACGTCCAAATTGAAATTTTTAAGCTTAAGACCATCCAAAGTGGTCTGGAATGATTCTAAATAAAGGCTAAGGTATTATATAAGTAAGGTGTGACATCTACCAATTCTACTTCACTTGGTCTAGGCGGATTTGAAGCAAAAGGTGGTGTTTCATCAAGATTCATGGTAGGATCACTATCCTTCTGCTTTTTACTTTGAAGGACAATAGACAATTTTTTATTTGCTGGATCAGTAACATAAAATACTTGTTTTGCCTGGCTTGCTAAAATGAAAGGCTCATCTGCATAACCAATCCTGCCAAGATCAACTAATGTAAATCCAAATTGTTGATCTATTTCAATACTGTTGTTGTTGACCCATTTGCATTTGAAGACAAGAATCTTGAAATTGGTGTAGTTTACCTCCCATATCTCTTCAATAACTCCATAATAAGCCATAGATGCCAATTTGGGGTTTTTATCTTTCAAACTCGAAAAATGCATCGCTTCAGCAACCACCATTACCCCACTATTCTGCACAGTACTTTTGTCATCTTGAGCTTTTGTGTAGAAGGAATATCCATTTATGTCGTATCCACTCCAAGTGATAACTTCAAAACAAGGACCCCAAGCTAACCATTTTATTGTATCAGATACATTGGCCTCTCTCAAAACTTTTTCACTGAACCATGTTATAAATGTTTTTTTATGCTCATTTGCTGTCTGCATATCACTTTTCTTTGGATACTTCTCTTTTAAACTTTTTTTGTGATAATCTAAATACGACTGCACTTCTTCCATATTATTCAATATGTATAAGTGCTCTTGTAACACTTCTTCACGACCCATACTCTTTACCTTCAACCCCCTGATTCCTTTACTTGTACCGTTTTCATGCCGAGATGGTGTCTTAGCTATAGATAGATATGTTTTGCAAAATTCCATAGCCTCTTCCGCTACATACCTTTCAACAATTGATGCTTCAGGTCGATAAGGATTTTTAGAATAATTTTTTAAGACTTTCATGTACCTCTCAAATGGATACATCCATCTTAGAAAAATAGGACCGCAAAGCCTTATCTCCCTCACTAAATGAATGATCAAATGCACCATGATGTCAAAAAATGCTGGGGGAAAGTGCATTTCTAGTTGAGACAAGATAACATAACCCTTATTTTCCAATTCATCCAATTTCTCTATGTCAATGACTTTGCTACAAATAGCATTGAAGAAGATACATAATCTAGTTATAGTGCTCCTCACATCATCTCTCATTGTGCCTCGAATAGCTACGGGTAATAGTTGTTGCATCAGTACATGATAATCATAAGACTTCATTCCCACTAACTTCAAATCATGCATTGAGACAAGCCTTTTCACATTAGAAGAATACCCCTGGGGTGTAACACCTTATGTTTATACCAATTAACTTTCCTTGCGGAAGCATTTGGAATCACTTTTGAAGGCTACAATTGATGAAGAATCAAGTTTGAAAATTTTCATTTACGGGTTACTATTCATTGTCACCTTAAAATGTGACAAACTTCGAAAATTCATAACTAATTGTAGGAAAATTGAAATTGAGTGATTCCAAGTTCTACAGAAAGCTCTTTGGATAAAATTTTGAGGAAAAATAGTTTCTGAACTGATTGCCTTGAAATTCGAGCTCAATTTCCTTTGAAAAAGTTACTGTTTATTTGGTCATTTTCGGATTTTACTGTATTTTTGCCTAACTTTGGAAAGGCATAACTTTCTGTTCGGTTATCAGAATCGGGAAAACTACCCCTCATTTTAAAGAGAAACATCAGATCTCTTTGATTGCCAAATCTTATGACCTAACTCACTCGCTTGATAGGTCAAACTAGAGCTACAAATTCACTGCTCCAGGACTTACGTTTTATCCCTTAACATCTCTTTAATTCTTTTTATTTCTTTGGCATACATAACATGGCCTTACTCTTTCTCGTTCATGCTCATACACTTTCATTCATGCCATAAATATTATAATTAAATATATGGCATCATTGGCATCCATAACATAGTTCACAAAATAGTAGAATTATACATTTATCAACAGTCTCATCCATTAACAAGAATAATTCTCCGCTTACTTCTCCTTGCTTCTCATGCCATTATTGCCCATCATTGATTGACCTAAATGGTTGGTTAGGGAGGGGTGAGATTCGGGAGAATCTCAGTAGCAAACACTACCCATAAGCATGCAAGACATAATGCACATGCATGACATGTTATAACATTAACACATGAATGCCATGGAAAGTAAGCTAAAGCATTTCATGCTTCCATAACATATTGCCAAGGCAAAACATAACATAAACTTGCAAACATAACTTTGCAAATATTTCATCATAGCTTAGTCACATCATGGCAACACAATCACATCATTCAAGCATACATATCAAGCACACAGTATAGGTAAGTTCACTACCTTGTAACATGGCTTTCCCCTTGCTTTTCCTTTGATTCCCTTGTCTTTCCAACCATGTGGACATTCGGTCAACGTCACCAAACATCCTCTTGGATGTTCCAAAGGTCCTAAACATAGTCACATTGATCATACAAACCATTAGGACCACTAGATTACATAAAGTTCAAGACTAGCTTTCTTGAACCTCAACCCTTTCTCTTAGTCTTAGGGTTTTCTTTCCAACTTTTCTAACATAAATCTTATCATTTCCCATCCTTAAGATCCATTTCTTGTCAATTAGGACCACTTTAGATGGCCTTAGATTCAAGAATACCAAATCTGGAAATTTTGCTTCGCGGGTACTGTTCACGCAGAATTTCCAGAATTTTTGCTCAACTTTGAAAATTCATAATTAATTCTAGAAAAATCCAAATTGAGTACTTCCAAGTCTCACTGGAAGATCCTTAAGTTAAATTTAAAGGAAAAATAGTTTCAAGAGCCAATTCTACACCGAACAGTACCAGAACTGTACGGAACTCAAAACTCTTCCAAAAGTTCAACACTGTTTCCAGATTTCAAACCCTAACTTTGAAAAATCACCATAAATCGTACACATATCCAAATGAAGTGTTCTACATATGGATTTAAAGCTCACAGAGTTTACTTTAAGCATGCAAAATTTCAGAATCAGATACGCACAGTAACTAATCCGAAATAGGCATAAAATCAGGTGCTATAACCACCACATACCGTGTTTTAGAGTTTGATCTGGCTTGGAACCACTTGGCCTTTCTTTCTCCCTCTTCTTTCTCTCTCTAGAAACCATTTTGCAAGAGCTTCCCCATGGATTCCTTATGCTTGGACGAAATGGTAGGGAGGGGAGGGGGTATTTATAGAAAAACAGACCGAATCTGGACCGTTGATCTTAAAAATACGTGGCTCGATCTGGACCGTCCATTTTCTCTTTTGATCTTACGGTGACAAGTGTCCTATGACATCATGCTTACCTCATCATGATGACATCATGCTTACATCATCAAGCCACATGTCTTTATTCCGACCGCACACGTGCCTTGCATCCGACCGTACACGTGTCTTCCATCTAGCCGTACACGTAATATTTTCTTTTTCTCATCTAACCGTACACTTGTCACTTTTATGTCCTCTCATCATTTATGGCATTAAAATAGGGAGAAAATAAATGGAAATTCGTGCAAAAATATCTCCTTAATTATTTCTCCACCTATCAAGCCAATCTTGCACCATATCAGATACTTTTCGGGTCCTGACTTACCCTGTACCACCAGGACATGTTCTGACACTATTTTCTCATCTTAATTAAGTACATATATGGTGCCACCTTAGAGGAGCATAGATAAAAATAATTAGCTCTACTGACAGGCTATTTGACCTTACTGAGTCACGCAATAGAGATTTCACTATAACGGGTAGACAAAAGACTGTCTAAAATATTCCCATACTGCGTTCTGATTTTTATGCTGTCCATAAATATCTTCTGGTGACTCAGCATGATGACTCGTAGGTGTCATGATTATGCTTGGTGACTCAGCATGATGACTCGTCGGTGTCATGATTACGCTTGATGACTCAGCGTGCTGACTCAGCATCGTCATGATGGCTTTTAGATATTTTCTTTGGTTTTGTCTCCTATTTAGGGGACAAAATTATTTAATATTTGACTGGAGCATTTTATTCAATCCAGAGCTCCAAAAATTCATCCAAAAATATCATAAAATTCCTCATATTCTAGAGAAAATTTGTGAATTTTCTCAGGTCATAACTCAACCTGTAGCCCCACTTAAAAATCATTCTTTAAAATGCCTTTTTTGGGCACAACTGGCTTTTAAGTATTCTTAAAGCCATTTTGCTTGTCTTCTAGGGATGAGACTAATTTTATAATTTTCTACAGTCTCTTAGATCATACATCCCCATTTTACCATAATTTTCTGAGGTTTCCTTATGACTCAAACAATTAAATCTACCTCTACATCTTAAATTGAGCCATAAACTTCTAAATTCCTTTTAAGTTACCTCAGGGGTATTTTCATCATCTCTCTTCACAAAAGAGTCTTAGAATATTATTTCCCATTTTCTGGGATTTTCTTAGAATTTTCTAAGTACTTTCCATTTTTACCCCTGATGGCCGTAACTTTCTGAATTTACGGTTTTACCCCTGCTTAGGCTCAACCTCATAAAACAATCTCTTTGAGGCTTCTAACTTAACCTTTGGTCTGTATCTAGCCTCTTTTCTCTTTCTGGGCCTTTGAGACTTTACTGGAGCCTCTAACTTTGATTACCCTTTAGCCCCTTAAAACATTCACTTTGCAGTTTAGTCCCTAAAACTGCTTTAACTTTCTTTCTCATCTTTAGGACCTCTACTAAAAAGGGGTCTGGTAGCCTATCTCATTTAGGTTATTTCTGATACTTCTAGGTCCAAAAATCAGGATGTTACATGGGGCACCTTGATGTCATGCAAACACCGACACAAGCTTGTTTTTTCGACTTTAGACAATGTGTGGGCCGCAGGTTCCATATAAGCCCACTTACCACCCTCTCTCAATTGTGGATGTAAGCACTCTCGAATGCCCATTTCAGCCAGATCAAGTCTTGCATTAATTCCGTCTTTAGTTTTTCCGGGTATGTGCAAAAGAGTACCGATAAGACTATCACACACATTTTTTTCCACATGCATCACATCGATACTGTGTCTTACATCAAGACTGCGCCAATATGGAAGATCAAAGAAAATAGACCTCTTCTTCCATATGTTTTTCTCACTTGCAGCTTTTTGAGTCTTACCGAAAATGACATTGATTCTTTCAACTCGCTGGTAAACTTCCTCTCCAGTTAATGCCTTCGGAGCCATGCCATGCTCTGGTGAGCCATTAAAAACCTTTTTCAATCTCCGGTATGGGTGGAACCGATCAAGAAACCTCCTGTGACCGAGGTAAACTGTCTTCCTTCCGTGCTTAACTTGGTGGAAGTATGTGTCTGCTTCACATATAGGACATGCTTTATGCCCCTTCACACTGTATCCTGATAGATTTCCATATGCAGGAAAGTCATTTATCGTTGTAAAGATCATGGCACGCAACTTAAAGGACTCCTGCTTGTATGCATCAAACACATCCACGCCTTCTTCCCACAACATCTTCAAATCTTCAATTAAAGGTGCCAAGTAGATATCGATATTGTTTCCTGGTTGTTTCGGTCCTGAAATCATCATAGAAAGCATCATGTACTTGCGCTTCATACATAACCAGGGAGGTAGGTTGTAAATCACCAACAGTACTGGCCATGCACTATGTGTGCTATTAAGAGTACCGTAAGGGTTGATTCCATCTGTACAAAGCCCAAGGCGAAGATTTCTTGGTTCAAGACCAAATTTCGGAAACATTTCATCTATTTTCTGCCATTGAGGAGAATCAGCAGGGTGCAAAAGATATCTTCCATCTGATATTCTCTCATCAAAATGACATCTTAACTTCTTCGCTTCTGTTGCATTAGCAAATAAGCGCTTAAATCGTGGTATTATCAGAAGATACCATAACACCTTCAAAGGTTGCCCTTTACTTGTCTCGTCACCATCATAGTTACTAGCACAGTCCATGTTCTTTTTCACCTTGAATTGTGAAGTTTTACATTTTGGGCACTCACGTAGACCAGCATACTCTTTTCTATATAATACACAGTCATTAGGACAAGCGTGTATCTTTTCATAGCCCATACCCATCCGAGACAAGATTTTCTTTGCTTCATACACACAATTTGGAAGAACGTTATCAATTGGAAGCATATCACTAATCAATTGAAGCAACTCTGTGAAACTTTTGTCAGTCCACCCATTATTTGCTTTTAAACTGAACAATTTCAATACAGCTGTCAATCGTGTATACTTAGAACACCCAGGGTACAAAGGCATCTCTGCATCACTCTTCAAGTTATCATTTGCATGTGATTGCACAAAGAACTCTACCCCTACATCACGAATCATATCGCTCATTCTATCATTTACATCATCCATATCTTCCTCTTCTTCGCGTATTGAACTTGTTCCTACTTCACCATGCCATATCCATTTTGTATATCGAAGATTTATACCATCACAAAGCAGGTGATCTCTAATATCATCAACACTTAGTCACCTCTCATTTAAACACTTGACACAGGGACAAAAATACATTCCGTTATTGCTATGAGCATTCTGTTTAGCAAATTCAATAAATCGTTCTACTCCGTTCTCATATTCATCACTTGTTCTCAAAGCATTCATCCAACTATGATCCATTCTGTTACTACCTAAGGAATTATAAACAATTTAATTCCATTCAGCACAGTCCCAATAAACATTAACCAAATTCAAAACTAATGATATCAATTGAATCCGATTCATTCCAATTACAACATAAATCATGCCAATTCCAAGCAAATGATTTCAAACTTCAAATCTATTACCCAATCAATGTAAACAAATTTTAACTTATCTAAATGCAATTTTTTCATTAATCATTTAATGTATACCCAATCCTTAATCTAAATTCAACACATATAGCAAACTATCTAATGCAATCCCTCTTAGGCATTTTAACAAACACCTTGTATGCATTATTTTTCTAACAAGATTAACAAGGCTTGAAATCATTAAAATTTCTACCCAATCAATATATACAAATTTAAAACTATCTAAACACAATTCTTCAGCAAAAATTTAAACAGCAACCTCAGAAACCAATTCAAAACTCCTCAACCTACTCAAACCCACCGTACAACACACTAAAATGCAACGGTTGAATGAACTTACCTTCACCATTCTGGCGTGCCTTCGAATCAACGGCCTACAGAGAGGACGACGACGGTGAGCTGCTGTGCGTGTGAGCTTCACGGCTTCAACGGCGAGCTGCTACAACACGGCTACTGCAGAATGCACGACGCAATGGAGGGAGTCCGGCTACGGCCTTGAAGAGTTGAAACCAGGGGGAGAGACTGAAACAAGTTGAAATAGCTCACGGCTACTTCACGGACAAGAGGAAAATGAGAGGGAGAGACCGATCGAAACTGAAAGTTGGGTGCGAGATAGCTGCGAGCTGAAGTTCTTCGATCGCGCACGGTACATATGCAAATCTGATAGATAACTACTGATGCGAGCTGTGCTGCGGGCAAATTTTTTTAGAAAATAAAGCCCCTTCACGTCTGTTTACTTAGAAACAGACGTGAATTCACGTCTGTTTCTTATAAACAGACGTGAATTCACGTCTGTTTTGGGTCAACGGACGTTAATTCACGTCTGTTTTGGGTAAACGGACGTGAATTCATGTCTGTTTTGTTTAAAACAGACATGAAGTCTCTTCTGTTTTGCAAAACAGACATAAACGAGGGAGGTAAATAACACATTTTGTTGTAGTGAAAGCTTCAATACCAAAAATTACAATTGTACATTCATCCTCATGTGAGTAACGCTCCTTAATTGGTCCCTGCAATAATGCATTTGAAACATTTGTAAATCCATGTGAAAACTCAAAGTTAGATGCAGAATAATCTTGAGGAATTCCAATTTCACAAGTAAAATTAGATTGCAAAAGTGCACTCCTTATGCTGCATATTTCGGCAAATTTGGTTGGTCTCAAGCTTAATTTCCTAGGGTTGGGAGCAGCTGCACTTGGCATGATTTCTAAGAAGTATTCCAGTTCTGCATGGTTAAAGAAATTAAGATCAAGTGACTTGTAAACAGGATTGGAATACAAATGTGATAAGAATTTAAAGACAAATCCTGTTGTTCAGAAGGTTCAGCTTCATGCTCCTTGAATGGGAATTCGTCCATGAGAGTTGGGCTAGTCTTGCAATCATGATTCTTGTGCCTTTCACCTTCCCCTTCTTGTATAGGAGTTGATTCACTCTCTTGTGCTATTGAGAAATCTACAAGCAATCTTCTTGCAAGTTGTTCATCACTTGACAGTGTGGAATTAACATCAATGGAACACTTGATGGATGAAACTGAAGACAACTTACTCCAAGTAGAAAGCCAGCCATCAATTTTAGAATCAATGTTAGGCACATCATCAAGGTGTGAAGAAAAAGAAGATGAAGGAGAATATATGGAAGAGAAAGAAACGAAAGAATCTTTTGAAGGGAATTGAAAGACGACGCGCAGCGGAAAAAACAACTCGAAATTTTAAAACTTTCAATCCCTTCCCGGATCTACCGATCGCGTTTAAGTCAGGTAGTAAGAAGCATTACCTTTAGGCATTCGATTCCCTGGTGACTCGATGATTCGGCCGTTCAGGATGCTTCTGCTCGCCTCCTTTGTCGTTCGAAGTCGACAACTCCGGTCGGCTTCCTCTACCGGTATCCACACGAGTAGCCCTCAACCTCGAACGGCGTGCTAGCGCCTATGTCCATCTAGGGTTTTAGGAATCCGCCCTCTCTCCTCTCTTAGGCCGTCTCTTATCTGTTGGTTCTCTCTTGCTTAAACCCTAGCTCCTCATACCAATATATAGGATGCTATATAGGTTTAATTAATAATATTTAATTTCGAAATTAACTCTAAATTAATTCCGAAATTAATACAATATCAAATATTGCCTAATCAGATAAGAGAACAATTAAATAAATATGGTTTAAATTAAATCCGTCTCACAGATTTAATTCTCCTATTTATTTAATAAAGAGATGACGGAATTAATTTGTATATATTTAATTTATCCTTGTAAATTAAATCTAACAATTAATATCTTTTATATTTATATATATATATATATACGAATTTATATATATATATATATACACGTCCACCCTATATTATTCATTGAATCTGGACATATCTTAGATTCAATGAATCTGGACATCATAACTCGTGTCGGGCTATTTTGTGTGCGACCCTGTAGGCCCATATGAAGTTGGCAGTGGGCCATTAACTATAATGACCCACAAGTCGTAAGCGGTCTCTAGCAAGACATCACGACTACCCAAATCATATGAGGATCATTGAACGATGCAACCTTTCATACAACCATATCACGTCCCTTTTGTCTCACGACATTTTGGTCATGGATGAGGCATGGAGAACGTCATCCTCCTATCCATGACCGTTACTTTCTCGATCCCTAAGTAGTCTGAGTATAGAAATGGAACTACCTTTCCATTATAGTATGGCCATACATTTCTCAGACTCACTCATCGAGGGGCCCAGTAATGTCTCTCTACGAATGTGAGGGACAAATTCCATCTTGACCATTCACATTCCCACGCATGAAAAACCACTAAGCCTGAACATAGTCTTTATGATCACTTGGTCAAAAGTGACTTTTGACTAGGTCAAAGCTAAGCGTTTCTCATGTATGAATCCATAATGATCTCAGGTCAAAGGGCACAGTGACATGGTTTGTATATGAGAGAAGCTTATGACTTAACCCATGCAGCTCTCTCATAGCGGGTCGGTCCAACACCTTGTACTCTTACATGTGCCTATGACTTTAATTTATATCTCTATATATCTTTAAAGTCATACTGGTCTTATTTCATCTTTGCTCCCACATAGATGACCGACCAGGGACATTTAGGATAATCATGAGTTATCCAAGGATAGTTATCACAGTAAACATGCAAATAATATGATAACGTAATTAATAAACTCATAAATTAACAATGTTCAAAACATAATGATTGGCCCCTAGGGCACAATTTCCAACATCTTTAGTATCATCATTGCTATCATGCTCAAAAATAGATTCACGCTCATTTTCAAGTGACAAATCAATCATATTAAGCCCCAACAGAGAATAATCCTCATGTGGATGTTTCATAATCTCATACATATTAAATTGAATTTCTTGACCACCAAATTCCATTTTTATAATTCCATCTTTCATGCAAATCATTGTATTGGTAGTTCTTAGAAATGGTCTACCCAAAATTAATGTGCTTTCACTTATGGCCTCATTAGTCATATCTAGCACATAAAAATCAGCAGGAAATACAAGGTCTTTTACTTGGACTAAAATGTCTTCTAAGATTCCCTTGGGATTCCTAATAGACTTATCTGCTAGTTCACTAAGACACCTGTAGGTTTCATGATTTCAACTCCCAAAGCATAGTAAACAGAACCTGGCATCACATTGATAGCAGCACCCAAATCTAGCAAAGCTTTAGAGATATGAAACTTACCAATTTGACAAGGAATGGAGAAAGCTCCTGGATCTTGGCATTTCACAGGTAATTGAGCTTTAAAAAGGGCTGAAACATTAGGGCCAACTTGCACCAATTCATTAGTTTTAAACTTTCTTTTGTTAGTGCAAATGTCTTTTAAGAATTTTGCATATTCAGGCACTTTCTTCAACAAATCCAGCAAGGGAATGTTAATTTCTACTTTACTAAAGAAATCTAAGACT
Source organism: Neltuma alba (assembly GCF_004799145.2). Lineage (NCBI taxonomy): Eukaryota > Viridiplantae > Streptophyta > Magnoliopsida > Fabales > Fabaceae > Neltuma > Neltuma alba. The sequence goes on along the minus strand of NW_021632711.1, from coordinate 36,311 downwards.
TCTTTATTTTGTTTTTCTTTTGCAACCTTCTGCCCAAACATAAAAGCTCTAGGGAAAGGCAGATCTTTCAAGCTTACCTCCTTACCTTTGCTTCCTAGTTTGTTGTTCATGTGAGAATCTTCAACTTTATCTTACTCCATCTTTCCTTTGTCCTGGTTAGGCTTTGAAATTCTTGAAGAAGATTACTCCAAGTTCTCTCCTAATGGTGCTTCATGGGCTCCTTCATTATCCTGAATTAAAGGGCTTGCTTCAGTTATGCAACCTTCAGTAGTTACACTTCTAAATCCAGCTTCTTTTCTTCCTTGCAGAAGTTGCTTCTCTCTTAAGCTTTCAGATTCCACACTTGGTGGTTTCTTTTTCTGGACAGAATTCCCCTTAGTGCAATGATCTTCCTCCAAGTTAGATTCTTCATCATTTTCATTGAATGTCACCTTTCTTCCACTTCTCAAATTTATGGCATTCAATAACTTGGGATTAATCACAGTATTGAAAGGTAAAGCTCTACTTGTTTTTGCTTGAAAACTGCTGAGATTATCTGAAATTTGGGTAACAAAGTTAGCCAAGTTTGCAGTCTTAGTCTCCCATTGTTCAACCCTATTCTCTATAGCAGCCATTCTTGCATCAGATGCAGTTGTATGCTTATCAATTCTGTCCATTTGAGATGCCATAGCACTGAGATTAGCATTCATACTATTCATGCTTTTAAACAAGAGGGACATGTCATCATTCCTTGAATTACCAATTTCTTGAGTAGTTTGGGAAGGAACCATAGTTTGTTCTAAATGTTGACATTGCTGAAATTTATTCTACATGAATCTCTCCTTGTTGCTCTCTCCTTCTCCCCATCTAAAATTGGGATGATCCTTCCATCCTTCGTTATAAGTGTTGGAGAAAGGTTATACCAAGGCTTGAGATGTTCCCATAGCACCACATTGTTTAGTTGACAAGAGTTGCTCCATCTTAGTCATTCTCTTGTCCATCCTCTCTGATAAGGCAGCAATTTGAGAGTCAAAGTTAATAGGATTTGACCTCAAAATTTCATTGACAGATTGGTTGTCCCTTGTACTGAATTGTTGATTGTTGTTGGCCATCTTCTCCAATAATTTCCAAGCATTGTGAGGAGTCAAATCAAATAGTGAACTATGGGCTGCAGCATCTATTGTGTTCTTGTGATGAGATAGCAAGGCCTCATAGAAATACTGGACTAAATTAGACTTGCTGATTTGATGATTTGGACATTTAGAAAGCATGGCTAGAAATCTTGTCTAATACTCATACAAGGTTTCTCTACTATCTTGTTGAACTCCATAGATAGCCTTCCTCAATTTAGATGTCCTTGATGCAGGAAAGTACTTCTCTAAAAAGGCCTTCTTTAGTTGTTCCCATGTAAGTGTTGTGAAGTGTTGAGGTAGACTTTGCAACCATTCTTTGGCATTTCCCTCTAATGTTAAGTGGAAAGCTCTCCTTAGCACATCTTCCAATTGAGCACCATGGGGCTTCATAGAGGAACAAACAACATGCATGTTTTGAAGAGTCTATATGGATCATCCCCTGCAAGACCAAGAAATCTTGGTAAGGTATTAATCAGGGTACCTTTGAGTTCAAATTCAGCTTCAAAGTTATAGAAACCACATGGATCACAGTTCACACTTGAGTTATTAATTTCCCTAATACTCCTATTCTCCTCATCTCTATTCAATTGAAGATTAGCATTATGAATAACATTTTCAACTTGCCTTTCATTTTGAGGTCTATTTGTAGCATCACCTCTCTCAGTTTGAGCATTGTTATTATTTTGATCCATCACAAAATGATTGTCTATAAACCCTCCTAAAGTAGATTCAGATTCTGAAGAAGAAGATTCAACTTGAAGAGAAGGGTCACTCAATACAGGTTGCTTACTAGATTCAGTTATTTGTTTGGTTTTCTTGATTTGCCTTAGAGTTCTATTGATTTCCTAATCAAAAGGTAAAAGAGCCTTATCCTGGGACATGCAACTAAAGAACAAGAGAATAGGCTAATAAAATAAATGTGAAAAAGCAATTAGACAGAAGAAAAAGATCAGAGAGAAGACAAAAGGTTAAGAGGGGATCAGGTGAAATCCGCCGTGGCACTTTCTTGAATCCGCCGCGGCCTCTGTTACAGAGACGACTGCCGAGCTAAAATGGGATAGGCACTGTGGTGCCTGATCAAATCCGCCACGACGCTTGTTGTAGAATCGCTACTGTGAAAGGCGCTCCGGCGCCCAGTGATATCCGCCGCAGCGCCTGCTACTGATAAACCAGATGGACGAATTTTGCAGCAGCTTCTGACACTGTTCACACCTTCACTCTTGCAAATTGAACCCTTAACTCAATGGTATTAATTTTCCAACAAGAAAAAGATCTCAAAAGCATACAAACAATCAACCATCATTAGATTTAGTGGAAGAACAATTAAAAGGAGAAAGGTTGCTTTAGTAAGGATTTAAACAATTCACAGCTGACCAAATTGTGTTAACTCCTTGACAACCTATGGAATGAATTTAGAACACAGCAATAAGGGAAACAACTCAACAACAAAGCACAAGAGTGAAAATGCAAACACAACTCAAAAACACTAAAGCTACTTTTTATGAAGTTTTGGGTTTTCAAATAAAAAAAAAATTTCTTGGCACACCAGTAAATTGCTTAGAACCTCAACAAGTAAGGCTCCCTGGCAACGGCGCCAATTTGATAAACCTTGTCGCTAGGTAATCAAATTTTTACTAGGGAAATGCAGCAAGTGAGGCAATACCTAGGTCATTCTTCTCAAGGAGCCTTAAGTTGTAATTCAATTCTTAACAATTCACTTTTAATTATCAAATTACCAAGATGAAAGCTTGAGTTTCAGAAAAGAGAAGTTGAAACAAGAAACAAATCCAATGAAAGGTAAAATGCAAAAAGAAGATTTAGATAAGAGATAGTAGTTCCCCTAGCAATTTATCTAACCTTCCTTGTTCAATCTTATAATTTGGAGTCTCTTAATGTCAATTAAATGGATAGATTCAGCTACTGCTCAGATCTCTCTTAACACAAATCAAAAACAACTATCTTACTAGATTCATTGTCTTGCTCAGGTGAGAAGGAATATCAATTGACAAGAACACTTGAGAAGCAAGTTGCAATTCTCTAAGGATGATCACAACTGTGAATCATCAATTCATTCAATCAAGATTCAGATTTACAGAACAACAGTCTAAGTAAAAACGAATTAGATTTACAAATCAAAAGAGAATCCTCTATTCAACTAAATTAAAGGACACAACTAACATCTGAATGTTCAATCAGATCTAAATTCCAAGAAACATAAATATAATCACTCAACCTTCATTCTAATCACAAATGTTCAACTGAAACAAGTGAATCTTAGAATAGAAAGTGGAAAATAGATCTGAAACAACTCCTCATACTCTGAATTAGGGTAGAAACAACAAGAATTGATGAAAGATTCATGGATGATCGGTGGAAATTGATGAATTTGGACGAAAATGGAAGAAGAAATTGAGAGAAGGCGGAGAGAACAAGAAAATCGCGTTTGGAGATGAATGAAGAACTAAAATCTCCTCCTCCCCGTTGAAGCACGCGACTCTACTATTTAAATCTGGAATTTTCCGTCATCCGCCGCAGTGCCTTTGCCCATCCACCGCGGCGCCTGGCCTGTACGGCGTCATTTCGATTAGTGATCCTGAGCTTCATGAAAATTTCTGTCCACCGCGGCGCCTTCATCCATCCACCGCAGTGCTTTTGACCGAGAGTAACTTTGGATATCTGCTGCGGCGCCTTCCCAAATCAACCGTGGCGCCTCAGACAGAATGGCGAAAAATGCTATTAAAACTCCCTGAAATTCACACCAAAACAGGGATCAAAAGTACACACACATAAAATCGTATAAAAACATGTAAAACACCTGCAAAACCTCATAATCCCTTTCACCAACTCTTATGCACAACGAAAGCTAATTATACCCAAAGTATGCAAATATAAATGGCAAAAGCATGAGTTTAGGGCTAGAAATATATGCAAATAATGAGACTTATCAACCACTTTAGATGGTCCAAGAAGATAAAATTTGAAAATTTTGCTTCATGGGTACTGTTCACACAGAAATTCCAGAATTTTTGCTCAACTTTGAAAATTCATAATTAATTCTAGAAAAATCAAAACTGAGTGGTTCCAAGTCTCACTGAAATCTCCTTAAGTTTTATTTAAATGAAAAATAGTTTTAGCAACCAATTCTATGCTGAACAGTACCAGAAATGTATGGAATTCGATATTCTTCCAAAGGTTAAACACTGTTTTCAGATTTCAAACCCTAACTTTGAAAAATCACCATAAATAGTACACATATCCAAATGAAGTGTTCTGCCCATGGATTTAAAGCTTACAGAGTGTACTATAACCATGCCAAATTATAGAATCAGATACAAAGAGTAACTTATCCAAAATAGGCATCAAGTCAGATACTACAACCATCACATACCTTGATCTTGAAGCTTGAATCTTGTTCCTTCTTCTTGGCCTTCACCCCTACGTTTTTCTCTCTAAATTTTGGCAGAGTTTTTCCTCCACAAATGGCTGCCAAAATGCTCTTCCAAGGTGGGATATTTATAGCCAAAACTTTAGCTTGAATGGACCAAAATGCCCTTGGTGACTAATAGAAAGGGTAAGGGCAATCTTGAAACTTTAAGTTGACTTTTACATCATCATTGCATCATCTTCTTACATCATCCTTACCTCATTCTTCTAGAAGGTGCTAGGTGTCACAAAAGTGGAGGAGAAGGGAAATTAGATCCTAGCCTTTGGATCAAAACTTAATCCTTAAGTTTCCTCCGAATTTACTAGGCCCACGTTTCTCTGGCTTTCTTTATGGCCTTCTGGAGCTCAGAAAATTCTTCTATCTACTCCATAAATTTCCTTTAATTCTAGAAAGTATTTATGAATTTTCTCAAGCCATAACACTTTAAGCCTTGCATGAAAATTCATTTACTAAAATGCCCTTTTATCAGCATAACCGGCTTTTTATTTATTGAAGCCATTTCACTGGCCTTTTGGTTGCGGGACTAATTTTATAAATTAGTACAACTTTTTAATCATTTAACCTCATTTTTTTGTACACTTTTGAGGTCTCTTGCTATTTTAAATAACTACCTCAAATGGTATATTTTTTACTGGTCATAACCTCATAAATTCCATTTAAGCTGCCTTGGGGGTACTTTCGTCTTTTCTCTTCACAGAAGAGACTTAGAATATTATTTCCCATTTTTTGGGATTTTCTTGGAATTCTTTGTATACTGTTCCATTTTTACCCTTGTTGGTCATAACTTTCTAAACTTACGGTTTAGTCCCTGCTTGGACTTAACTTCATACAATCCTCTCTTTGAGGTTTCTAACTTAACCCTTAGCCTGTTTCTACTCTCTTTTCTCTTTCTGGGCCCTTAAGACTTTACTAGAGCCTCTAGCCTTGATTATACTTGAGGCCCTAAAAACTTTTATTTTGCAGTTTAGTCCCTAAAACTGCTTTGACTTCCTTTCTCATCTTTGGGACTTCTGCTAAAAAGGGGTCTGGTACTTCTAGGCTCAAAAGTTAGGATGTTATAGCTCCCAGGCAGTTCGAGCACTTCAACAAGGCAGTTAAGGCCTATCGAATTACGAAGAACAGTTTGAACCATCATTCGATGATTAAGTCTACTCCCAAGTTAGAGAAGGGAGATCAGGGTGGCACCTCTTCTGATACAAACGAGAAGAGGAAGAGGCTATGAGACAACCAAAAGAGTAAGAAGGGAGGCAAGCCCTCAAATGGCAAAGAATACCCACCCTGTGGTAAGAATCATGGTAACAGACCATATATGGCTAGACAGAATGTCTGCTATACTTACGGTAAAGCTAGACACTTCTTAAGAGAATGTCTGCAGAGTACAGAAAAGGCAAGGCTGCGCACCTGAGGATAAGTATTTGCCATCATAGGGGAAGAAACTCGAAAGTCTCTGGAAATGATCTAAGGCATGATCATTATTAATAACCACACCGTGATTACAATATTTGATTTAGGTGCTAGTCATTTTCTTATCTCATATATTGTTTTAGAAGACTCAGCTTGGTTATGAATACATTGCCTTATGATATACATGTGTCCACACTAACACATAATAGTATAATTACATCTGATGTGTGCTTAAATTGTATAGTTGGTTATGAGTACTGTTGTACTGCCTTAGATTTGATATGTATGCCTTCCATGAAGTTGATGGGGTAATTAGATTAAATTAGTTGTTGTCCCATAACGGCAAGGATAAAACCCTGATCCTACCCTCAAGAGAAAAGTGTGTTCATCATGATAAACCAAGAGAATTAGTGGCGACGGACGAATACAGAGTGATCACCAAAAGAGGTGGTAACTTCCATCGATGCAAACAAGGATTCTTAGGGTTTAGGTTGAGAGGCACCTTTTATCAAGGGATAAGGTCTTGGCAAGGAATCTTTCTAGAGAAAATAGGAATTGGTCCTCCAAGTTAGAATTGATGTTGCTCAAGATGGAGCAAAATGCCCTATTCGAGCAGGAAAGGGAAGCAGCTGAGGCAAGGCAAGCGGAGTTGACCTTACCCAATAGAAGCATGACTAGCCAAGAACAAAGCTAGGCTTGGATGTACCTGAGCTTAGCAGAGTACTAGAGCAAGTAGAAAGAAGAATAACCTCAAAGTCCTCTCCCTATGACTTCCAAAAGCAACTGCAAACAGAAAGAGAGGCTCCCTTTTTAAGGATGAGATGTCTGGTTGGCATGCTACAGACATAGCAACCAGTAAGAGCTTGCACTCCTTGCACTTGAAATGTCAGGCATTATGCATGTAAGAGTATGCTCCTACTAAAAAGGAAAGTAGAGGAAAGAGAAGTTGCATAAGTCCTCTCTTTGTACTGTTCTAAAATAGTAAGAAACAGTAAGAGTAGCTGGAGAAATAAGAGAACTCCTAAGACAGATTGGCTTAAGCACCTAAAGAGACAAATAGGTGGCCTAGGGAATTGACATGAAGTCTAAGAGAATGGTATTGGTTCTTGGAATAGTTTTGGGGAAATATCAGTTAGGTGACCAATTGAGAAGAGGTGACTATACTTAGTCCTATAGTCAACAGTCTCCCAGGGATCTTAAGAGTATGGTACCACTTTGGGAAGATAAGGATCAAGGATGAGTTGAGATGTGGAAATCTCCTTCATTTGTAAACCGATACCAAGAGAGTACCTACGGCTTCTTTCTAAAAAACCTTATCATTAATTAGGTTGGGCTTAATTTCCTCCTGATTAATAGAGGAAAGCCAAAGTTAAAGAAGTTGGAGCCATAAGACCTGGAAAAGAGATATTCAGGCTGGTTCTAAATACAGAAAGAACCCATGTGATACAGAGAGAGACTGAGTATTGATGGGCAGATTCCTAAGATGAGGCAAGAGACAAGAATGTAAGCTGAAAAGACCCAACTAAAGATAGATCAAGCAAGGGGTCTAAGACTTAAAGTATCAGGGTTGAGCCTATCAGAACTAGTGCCTCAGTTTCCCGTCAGTATTGTTTAGTTAAGCGTGTCAGGCAAGAGTAGCCTAAGGAAAGGTGACCCTGAGAAGTAAGGTAAGAGGGTGTAAAAGCCAGAAATGTTAGCTACTTTGGCAAGAATGCACTAAGTCCAACAGAAAAGGGAAGATAAAAGTTAAGGAAGCTGTTAGGCTACTGAGTATCCTAAGCAGTATGGTTTCGGACTAAGACTCTAGATTTACTCGAAGTTTAGAAGTCCGTTTAGAAAGAAATGGACACTACTCTCAAATTCAATACAACCTACCATCCTAAGACATATGGGTAGACACAGAGAATGATACAGATGTTAGAAGATATGCTACACGCATATGTACTTGATTTCGGTGGTAACTAGGATATGTACTTACCGTTAGCCAAATTCACTTAAGATGACAGTTTCCATACAAGTATCTGAATGGGGCCATACGAAGCACTCTATGGGAGGAAGTGTAGATCTCCCTTGTGCTAGATAGAGCTCAATGAAAGAAGTAAGTATGGTCCTAATATAGTGGATTGGACTTTCCAATAGATTAAAGTTATTCAGCAAAGACTTCTAATGGCTCGAAGTAGACAAAAGAGCTACCCAAACATTAAAGGAGACCATTAAAGATTGAGGTTGATGATTAAAGTGTAGCCAACAACAGAAGTCGGTCAATCCTTAAAGATTAAGAAGTTAGGTCCAAAGTATGTTGGATCATTTCAAATTTTGTGTAGGGTTGGACCATTAGCTTCTAAGTGACCCTTCCCATGAATTTGAGTCAAACTCATGATGTCTTCCATGTCTCCTAATGAAAGAAGTACTGTAACACCTCATGTTTAAATCAATTAACTTTCCTTGCGGAAGCATTTGGAATCACTTTTGAAGGCTACAATTGATGAAAAATCAAGTTTGAAAAATTTCATTTACGGGTTACTATTCATTGTCACCTTAAAAATGTGACAAACTTTGAAAATTCATAACTAATTGTAAAAAAATTGAAATTGAGTAATTCCAAGTTTTACAGAAAGCTCTTTGGATAAAATTTTGAGAAAAAATAGTTTCTGAACTGATTGCCTTGAAATTCGAACTCAATTTCCTTTGAAAAAGTTACTGTTCATTTGGTCATTTTCGGATTTTACTGTATTTTTGCCTAACCTTGGAAAGGCATAACTTTCTGCACAGTTATCAGAATTGGGCAAACTACCCCTCATTTTAAATAGAAACATCAGATCTCTTTGCTTGCCAAATCTTATGACCTAACTCACTCGTTTGATAGGTCAAATTGGAGCTACAAATTCACTGCTCCAGGACTTACGTTTTATCTCTTAACATCTCTTTAATTCTTTTTATTTCTTTGGCATACATAACATGGCCTTACTCCTTCCCGTTCATGCTCATACACTTTCATTCATGTCATAAATATTATAATTAAATACATGGCATCATTGGCATCCATAACATAGTTCACAAAATAGTAGAATTATACATTTATCAACAGTCTCATCCATTAACAAGAATAATTCTGCGCTTACTTCTGCTTGCTTCTCATGCCATTATTGCCCATTATTGATCGACCTAAATAGTTGGTTAGGGAGGGGTGAGATTCGGGGGAATCTCAGTAGCAAACACTACCCATAAGCATGCAAGACATAATGCACATGCATGACATGTTATAACATTAACACATTAATGCCATGGAAAGTAAGCTAAAGCATTTCATGCTTCCATAACATATTGCTAAGGCAAAACATAACATAAACTTGCAAACATAACTTTGCAAACATTTCATCATAGCTTAGTCACATCATGGCAACACAATCACATCATGCAAGCATACATATCAAGCACACAGTATAGGTAAGTTCACTACCTTGTAACATGGCTTTCCCCTTGCTTTTCCTTTGATTCCCTTGTCTTTCCAACCATGTGGACATTCAGTCAATATCACCAAACATCCTCTTGGATGTTCCAAAGGTCCTAAACATAGTCACATTGATCATACAATCCATTAGGACCACTAGATTATATCAAGTTCAAGACTATCTCTCTTGAACCTCAACCCTTTCTCTTAGTCTTACGGTTTTCTTTCTAACTTTTCTACCATAAATCTCATCATTTCCCATCCTTATGATCCATTTCTTGTCAATTAGGATCACTTTAGATGGCCTTAGATTCAAGAATACCAAATCTGGAAATTTTGCTTCGCGGGTACTGTTCACGCAGAATTTCCAGAATTTTTGCTCAACTTTGAAAATTCATAATTAATTCTAGAAAAATCCAAATTGAATGCTTCCAAGTCTCACTGGAAGATCCTTAAGTTAGCTTTAAAGGAAAAATAGTTTCAGGAGCCAATTCTACACCGAAAAGTACCGGAACTGTACGGAAATCAAAACTCTTCCAAAAGTTCAACACTGTTTCCAGATTTCAAACCCTAACTTTGAAAAATCATCATAAATCGTACACATATCCAAATGAAGTTTTCTACCTATGGATTTAAATCTCACAGAGTGTACTTTAAGAGTGCAAAATTTCAGAATCAGATACGCACAGTAACTAATCCGAAATAGGCATAAAATCAGGTGCTATAACCATCACATACCTTGTTTTAGAGTTTGATCTAGCTTGGAACCACTTGGCCTTTCTTTCTCCCTCTTCTTTCTCTCTCTAGAAACCATTTTGCAAGAGCTTCCCCATGGATTCCTTATGCTTGGATGAAATGGTAGGGAGGGGAGGGGGTATTTATAGGCACAAACTGAATCTGGACCGTTGATCTTAAAAATACGTGGCTCGATCTGGACCGTCCATTTTCTCTTTTGATCTTACGGTGACAAGTGTCCTATGACATCATGCTTACCTCATCATGATGACATCATGCTTACATCATCAAAGCACATGTCTTTAATCCGACCGCACACGTGTCTTGCATCCGACCGTACACGTGTCTTCCATCTAATCGTACACGTAATATTTTCTTTTTCTCATATAACCATACACTTGTCACTTTCATGTCCTTTCATCATTTATGGCATTAAAATAGGGAGAAAATAAATGGAAAATTCGTGCAAAAATATCTCCTTAATTATTTCTCCACTTATCAAGCCAATCTTGCACCGTAACGGATATTTTTCGGGTCCTGACTTACCCTGTACCACCGGGACAACTTCTTCTTAAAATTCTGGCCAATAAAAGGTACATATATGGCGCCATCTCAGAGGAGCATAAATGAAAATAATTAGCTCTACTGACAGGCTACTTAACCTTACTGAGTCATGCAGTAGAGATTTCACTATAACGGGTAGACAAAAGACTGTCTAAAATATTCCCATACTGCGTTCTGATTTTTATGCTGTCCATAACTATCTTCTGGTGACTCAGCATGATGACTCGTCAGTGTCATGATTACGCTTGATGACTCAGCATGATGACTCGTCGGCGTCATGATTACACTTGATGACTCAGCATGCTGACTCAGCATCGTCATGATGGCTCTTAGATATTTTCTTTGGTTTTGTCTCCTATTTAGGGGACAAAATTATTTAATATTTGACTAGAGCATTTTATTCAATCCAGAGCTCCAAAAATTCATCCAAAAATATCATAAAATTCCTCATATTCTAGAGAAAATCTGTGAATTTTCTCAGGTCATAACTCAACCTGTAGCCCCACTTAAAAATAATTCTTTAAAATGCCCTTTTTTGGCACAACTGGCTTTTAAGTATTCTTAAAGCCATTTTGCTGTTCTTCTGGGGATGAAACTAATTTTATAACTTTCTATAGTCTCTTAGATCATATATTCCCATTTTACCATAATTTCTGAGGTTTCCTTATGACTCAAACAATTAAATCTACCTCTATATCTCAAATTGAGCCATAAACTTATAAATTCCTTTTAAGTTACCTCAGGGGTATTTTCATCATCTCTCTTCACAAAAGAGTCTTAGAATATTGTTTCCCATTTTCTGGGATTTTCTTAGAATTTTCTAAGTACTTTCCATTTTTACCCCTGATGGCCGTAACTTTCTAAATTTACAGTTTTACCCTTGCTTAGGCTCAACCTCATAAAACAATCTCTTTGAGGCTTCTAACTTAACCTTTGGTCTGTATCTAGCCTCTTTTCTCTTTCTGGGCCTTTGAGACTTTACTGGAGCCTCTAACTTTGATTACCCTTTAGCCCCTTAAAACTTTCACTTTGCAGTTTAGTCCCTGAAACTGCTTTAACTTCCTTTCTCATCTTTAGAACCTCTACTAAAAAGGAATCTGGTAGCCTATCTCATGCAGGCTATTTCTGATACTTCTAGGCCTAAAAATCGGGATGTTACAAGTACCATCTAGGCCTGACACATGTCATGAGCTATGATGACATTATGCTCCAAGACAACTTGTCTTTTAAGAGCGAATCATTGATCAGAAAGTCGAACAGCTGAGAAACAGGCAGTTTCTGCTGGTCAAGGTTGTTTGGAAAGGTCTTAAACTAGAAGAAGCTACGAGGGAGATAAAGACTGAGATAAAAGAAAAGTATCCTGAACTTTTCCGATAAGATACGCTTCAAATTTCGAGGACAAAATTTATTTATGGGGGAGAAATGTCACATCCAACAAAAGGGTGATTAGGAACAAGGAATATTCCTAAATAATTAAGGGTAAAAAATGACAAGGAGAAATAGAAGCATTTTGGTGGAAAATAATTACTATGGTTTTCCAACCTAATTATGAAAAGTTTGACTAATTAAGGAAAATTGGTTAAGAATAATTATGGAAAAATATTTTCAAGTTTTGGAAAATAAAGAAAAAATAAGGATAATATCCGTTGAGAATTATATGAGATTAAGGGTAATTTAGCCTAATTTAAGGGCTTTTATTTGGAAAATTCCAAATAAATATTTTAAGGAGGATAAAATCCCAAGAAAATTCCTATGATGTTCCAAGAAATTATAAGAAATTATGGGATTAAAAAGAGACTCTCAAATATCCAAGATTTTTCCTAATTATTTGAAAAAATGGAAAATCAATAATGAGAAGGAAAATAATTTTCCTTTTTATTTAATTAATGAAAAATTGAGTTTGAGCTAAAGAGGGCATTTTAGGAAGAGAAAAATAAGGAGAATAATTTATGGATATGATGAAAAATAATTACAAAGGCTAGGGCACTATAATTATAGAAAAGAAATTAAACCCAAAGCAAAAGTGTACCGATAAAGCAAGAAGTAGAGTCCTGCACTTTACTTGGCCTACAAGTTGCCACTTGTCAAGCCACCAATGGAGAGGATTTGAAGTTGCCAAATGTCAAGCCTTGATTGGAGAGGATCTTGACTTTTGAAATTAATTTCAATTGGCATTAAGTTAATTAAGTGAGAGGTTACAAGATTAAATGGGTAAGTGACACATGGCATCTCATTAATGTTGGCTGGTGAGATATTTTTGGCCTTAATCAACACACTCCTCCCCTCATTATCAGATCATCATTTGGCTAAGGAAGAAAGAAGAGATAAAAAAGAGAGTTTGAAGTGGAAACAAGAAGAAATCAACCACTTTGGATCAAGTAAGCTTGGAGTTAAGGTTAGTAGATGATCATATGTCATTCCTTGCTTGATTCTCTTGAGTTTGATGGTTGAAATTTTTGGTTTTTCTCTTTATTTGGTGCTGGCCGAATTGGTTAATGTTAGGGGAGGGAAGTTTCGTTGCAAAACATAGTAAGAACACTATGATTTAAGATGGTTATAAGTGATTGGATGTTGATTTGAAGAGATTTCTTTGATGCTTCTCAAATGGTATTGTTTAGCCAAGACCAAAACTGAATCTTGGGATTTGTTTTTCAAATTTTTGAGGCTTCCATTGTGTTCAAAATGAAAAATGGTGTAGGATAAACCTAAAGAGCAAGTGTTGGAAACATTAAAACCAAAGTTGCAATTTTTGGATTTTGAACCCTAATGGTTCGGTCAGTTCAAAACTGAAAGAAGGAATTTTCTTTTGTTAAATCTAGAATCTACATGAAAAATCATGTAGGAATGAACCAAGAGGAAATTTTTAGGGTTAAGGAAATAAAATCTAAAAATTCAAGAACAAAGATGGAAGCTTTAAGGGGTTTAAGAGCTACTTGAATTATGTTGTTAATTTTATATGGAGTGGTCGGTAAAGTTGCTGCCCTTTTTGTGATATATCATGATTAGGGTTTGTTAATTGTGGAGAAGAGGAAGAAAGTCAAAGAATCAAGAGCATTGAATTAAGGTAGTAAGATTTAATTAACCTTAATGTTGAGTGTTGCATTGGTTGCTATACAATTTTATGTGCTATTATGTGGTTTAGCTAAATGATGATGATGATGATGATTATGTAGCTATACTCCTTGCTTTATGTGCCTTGTCTATTGCATGTTAGAGTACTACATGTATGAGGTAAAGTAGTTCCCTATATATAGCAAAAGGTTGAAATGCTTGTAATTGATGCATGTCGATGTTTTGGTTGATCAATCTTGCTACTGGGGTTTCATTGAAATCTCATCCCCCATATGTAACTTAACATTTTAGCAATGGAATCATCAAAAAAGAGGCTGAAAATCCAAGGATAAATATGGTGATGAAGCATGAGGAAACATTTATATTTGGTTATGTATAAGTATGTATGGTTGGTGCTGTAATCCCTAAGCAGGATGGCAAACTAGAGCCACGTTTTATTAACTTCCTGAATGAATTTTTGCACAAACTTTAATATGCTTAAAGTTGATGTCATGATCTTCAAATCAATGGTTAGCACGTGAAAAATGGCTAACTTCACAATTTTTAATGATTTTTCAAATTTAAAGTCCAAAATCTGAAAAAAAAAAAAAGGGTTTTTGCCAAATGGATAGAGGTGACTTCCACAAAATTTGACATTTTTTCAAATGAAATTGGTTCATAAGATTATTTTTTCTTGAAAGAACATTCAAGGATCTTTTTATATAATTTTGAACCATGTCATTTTGATTTTTTTTAGATTAAGTTATGAATTTTTGAAGTTGGGCCAAAAAATTGGATTTTTACCTGATGAACAGTAAAAGTCAAAAAATAAGCATTTTTGTGATAAAATTGAGTCCAAGACCATGTAATGTGGTCCAAAATGGTTTTAATTAAACCCTAAATAAATCTAATAGTAAGGTGTGACAACAGGTGTAGCATCCAAGGTCTTTGAGGCATAAGCGATCACTCTTAAAAGTTTATCCTCTTTTTGCTTTAGCATGGCTCTAACAGCAAAGTTAGATGCATCACAAGAAATCTCAAAATGTAAGTCCCAATTTGGAGCAACTAGGATGGCTAAAGAAATCAGTTTAGCTTTCAAAGTATCAAAGGCAATTTTACAGTTTCATTAAATTCAAACTCTACATCCTTTTTCAAAAGATTTGAAAGTGGCAAGGCAATTTTGCTAAAATCTTTTATAAATCTCCTATAGAACCCCACATGCCCCAAAAAAGATCAAATTTCTTTAAGATTAGTAGGATATGGGAGGGAGGAGATAATTTAAATTTTTACCTTATCCACTTCTATGCCTTTGCAAGAAATCAAATGGCCCAAAACTATGCCCTCATTGACCATAAAGTGGCATTTTTCAAAATTCAGAACTAGCTTCTTTTCAATGCATCTTTATAAAACCTTTTCTAAGCTAGATGAGCAGGCAGCAAAAGAGTTACCATACACACTAAAGTCATCCATGAATACCTCTATGCAATCCCCCAAGAAATCATTGATGATCGACATCATACATCTTTAGAAGGTTCCTAGGGCGTTGCAAAGTCCGAATGACATTCTTCTGTAAACATAAATCCCAAAATCACCTGTGAACGTTGTCTTCTCCTGGTCCTCCAATGCAATAGGTGTCACACCTTACTATTTTATCAACTTATGCTTCATTTAAGACCATTTTAGACCACATTGGATGGTCTTGGACTCACTTTTTATCTGAAAAACGCTAAATTTCAGATTTTTACTGTTCATCGGGTAAAAATCCAATTTTTCTGGCCCAACTTCAAAAATTTATAACTTATTCTACAAAAATCAAAATGAGGTGATTTAAAATTCTATTTAAATCTCTTTAAGTGCTCTTTCAAGGAAAAATAATCTTGTGATCCAAATCGTTAGGAAAAAGCATCAGGTTTTTGTGAAATGTAACGCTGTCCATTTGCCAAAAACCTTTTTTCCCAGATTCTGACCTTTAACTTTGAAAAATCATTAAAAATTGTATAATTGGCAATTTTTAATGTGTTAGCTATTAAATTGAAGCTCAGGACGTTATCTATAATCATGCCAAATTTCGTGATTTAACACATTCAGTAGCTTAATCAAAAAGTCACGTGAACATGGTAGTGTTAATATGTTACAATACTGTTAGTATAATATATACATAGCCAAAAAGATCCACAAAGTTTTGTGGCAAGACACTACAAATTTAACCTTCAATCTGTAGCTTTCCCTTGGAGGATTCAGGTCCTAAAATGTTAGATTGCATTTGGAGAATGAGATTTCTTTGAAATCCCAATAGCAAATTAACCAACTATATCACCAACAAGCATAATCAACATGTATAATTATATTAACTACTATTGGTGAACTAGCATGCTTATCATTTGAAAAACTCAATCATGCAAAGGCCAAAGCAAGAAAGTGCAAAGAGCAACCACATCACAATCAAGAAAGTTCAACCACATAATAGCAATTAATCATGCAATAATCAATAATGCCAAGTTAGTGTTAGTAGCTAGGTTTAACTTGCTACCTTGCTCCAAAAGCTTGAGCTTTCTTTCTTTCTCTTCTTTCCCTTCACAAATATCAAACCCTAGCAATGCAATCCATCAAAAAGGGTAGCAAGAATCATTACCCAATCAAGAAAAAGCAAGAACACAATAAAAAAAATGACTCTTGCTCCTTAAAGCTTCCACCTTTGTTCACTATTTTTGAACTTGTTTCTTTTTAACCCTAAAAATTGCTTCTTAATTTATTCCTACATGGTTTTTCATGTAGATTCCAAATATGTGCTTAGATCTATGAAAATAAGAGTCCTCTTTTCAGCTACCATTGACCGAACCACTAGGGGTACTTGAACCAAAAATTACAACTTTGTTTTAATGCTTCCAACACTTGTTCCTTTTGGTTTACCCTACACCATTTCTCATTTTAAGTATCATGGAAGCCTTAAAACATTGAAAAACTTAGCCTAGGGTTCAGTCATCATCTTGGCTGAAATAAACATCCAAAGGAACAACCAAGAAAAATGCTTCAGAACAACTTATACTCACTTGCAACCACTAGGAGCTAACATGTTTTGGTGTGTCTTAGCAAGTGTGATCAACAAAATTTCCTTCCCCTTAAAATAACCAGTTTGGCCAACACCCAAAGGAGAGGAGAAACAGATTTTTCAACCATAGAAAGAAAGAAAACAAAGCAAGAACCTATATAGAACCAAGAACTAACCTTAAATCCTTGGTTGTATGGTCAAAGATGCTAGCTTTTCCTTGTTCCTTCTTCAAAACCCTCTCTTCTCTCTCCTTTCCTCCCTTGGCCGAACTCACATCTGAAAATGAGGGGGAGATGAGCTTGTTTAATGAGCCAAAATATCCCAACCACCCTTTTCAATGAGAATCCAAATGTCATTACCCTCTTTAATCTTGCTTTCTCTTTCTTAATTAACAAAATCCAAATGAAATTAATTACCAAAAGTCAAGATCCTCTCCATTTGAGGAGTGACACTTGGCAAGTTCAAATCCTCTCCATTAAGGGCTTGACACATGGTTCAATGTGATCTATTTGATTTGTCAGACGCTAGTCTTGCTTTATCAATATACTTTGGCTTTGAGTTTAACTTCATTTCTATAATTACAGTAGTTTGGCCTCTGTAATTATTTTCTGTCAGATCCTTAATTTATTCTCCTCATTTTTATCTTCCCAAATTGCCCTCTTTGCCTCAAAATTAATTTCCTAGTAATTAAATAAAAAGGAAAATTAATTTCCTCCTCTTTAGGGATTTTTTCACTTTTCACAAGTATTTGGAAAAATCTTGGATACTTGAGGATCTTTATTTAATTCCATAATCTCTTATAATTCCTTGGGGTCTCATAGGAATTTTCTTGGAATTTTATTCTCCTTAAAAATATTTATTTAGAATTTTCCAAATAAAATCCCTTAATTAGCCTAAATCACCCTTAAATTCTCTTATAATTTCTCTAAGGGTAATTTGGTCATAAAACCAACTTTATAATTTCATATAACTCTCAAAGGATATTATCCTTATTTTTTCTTAATTTTCCAAGGCTTGGAAATATTTTTTTTCTTATTTCCATCCTTAATTAGTCAAATTCCTATAATTGGCTTGGAAAAATTATGGTAATTATTTTCCACTAAAATTCTTCTATTTCTCCTTATCATTTTTAATCCTCAATAATTTGAGAATATTTCTTATTTCTAATTTTCATAATGCTGGATGTGACAATAGGTACCTGAAAATAACTAGAGAAACCATTAAGGAAACAATAATGGGATTTTCCTGCTAATCTTTCTAACATTTGGTCAACAAAAGGGATAGGGAAGTGGTCTTTGCATGTAGCATCATTAAGTTTCCTATAGTCAATACAGACATGCCATGCATTTTGGACTCTAATGGGTATGAGTTTATTCTTTTCATTTTTCACTATAATCAACCTACTCTTTTTAGGCACTACCTGAATAGGGCTAACCCATTTGCTATTTTATATGGCATAGATAATTCCAGTACTTAGGAGCTTTGAGATCTTGTTCTTAACTACCTCCTTAATCAAAGGATTAACTCTTCTTTGGTTTTGTTTTACTGGTTTCGCTCCTTCCTCTAAAAGGATTCTATAAGTGCATACAGTTGGGCAAATAGTAAGTATATCAGCTAGAGTCCATCCTATGGCTTTCTCATACTTTTTCAAAACATTAAGCAATATGTCTTCCTCTTCTAGGGATAGGTTGTTAGCAATTATGACTGGGAGTTGCTCATTGGACTCCAAGAAAGCATATTTAAGGTTGAGTGGCAAGGGTTTAAGCTCAAGAGTAGGGGGTTGGACTAGAGAAGGGATTAATTGAGAAATATCAATAGAAGAAAGTGCAAGATTACTCCCCTCCCCCTTCTCGGCTATGGAACGAATCCCAATATTGATTGAGTCTACCCTGATCCCTCTATTTCTCTAAGGGTTGGATTAACCAGCTGTTGATCATTGCTAGTAATGGCCTTTGATACCATATTCGCATCACTTGAACAACAAGTTTGGGCACTATCAAACAGATATTTCAAATTATAAGAAGAAATGGTGTAAAAAATTGGTTCACAAGGTGAAGTAGGAATTTAGAGAAGAATAGTGTGAGAAATTGGTTCACAAGGTGAAGTAGAAATTTCTATGGCCCATAAACTAAGGCTTTTTCTATGAAGCAAGTATGAAGGGTGTTACAGCAACAGTGGATGGGCAATCTGGGTTTATAGCATTGTGAGGTATTCATAACAATGACCAATATATTTCATCACAGCGAGATGAAGGAGCAAAGCTGACACCTCTCGGGATAGAAATGTTCATCATAGCCAGACCTTTATCTCATCACAGCGAATGAGAAAGGCAGTAAGCTTCATCTTCAGAAATTGCAATACTTTGCCTCTCCTCTGAATCTAAATCTCCTGCAACACTAACAAAAAGTTCCTCTCCAAGAGAGTTGTCATTGATAATTAGAGGTATGGTGCTAATGTAAGATTTAGATTTACCAGATGATAATAAAAGTGAACATGGGGCCAATTGTGCACAATTAACTATTACACAATTAAGACATATCTCAATGCCAGCACATGAACATGCGGAGGGAAAAGAATAAAGAGAAGAAAATAAAGTAGGGGCGCCATCCTCATTAAGCAAGGACTCACATGAATAAAATTCAGAGATATCAGAGATAACCTTACTTAATTCAAACCTAGCAACAACATCATCAATAGCAAGATCAATAACATTTAAGCCTAAAAGAGAATAATCCTCATATGGATACCTCATTGCCCCATACATATTGAAAGAAACAACTTACTCTCCCACCTCTATGGTTATAACACCATCTTTCATTCGAATCATCATGTTTGAAGTCCTCAAGAATAGTCTACACAGAATGAGTGTGGATTCATGAGACAACTCATTAGCCATGTCAAGAACATAAAAATCAACAGGAAAAAGTAAACCCTTGACTTGAACTAGGATATCCTCTAAAATTTCCCTCAAGCTTCCTAGTTGTCCTATCGGCCAATTAGAGTGTAACAGTAATGATCTGTAGGATACCGACTCCTAAAACCCTATACACTGACAAAGGCATAACATTTATGGCTGCTTTTAAATCAAGTAAGGCTCTTGATATGGCAACTTTTCCTACAGTGCAGGGAATAGTAAAAGCATTGGGATCTTGGCATTTGACTGGGATTTGAGGTTTGAACAAAGCTGAAACATTTGGGCTAACTTGAACTAACTCATTGGGTTTAAATTTTCTCTTATTAGTGCAAAGCTCTTTTAGGTATCTAGCAAAAGGTGGGGAATTCTTAGTCAAATCTTTGAAAGGTAAATTCACTTCAAGCTTACTAAAGAAATCCACAACCTCTTTCAAAGTTTTAGATGCTACAAACCTTTTAGATATAAGATATGAATTTAGAGAAGGGAGTTCTTTAGAATTTACCTCCTTACTATCATGCATTAAGGCTCCCTCTTTTCTTTGATTTTTCTGTACTTCCTTGGGATGCTTCTCTTGGAATTCATTGGTGTCACTACCCTCTTGATCATCTCCTTATGGATCCCTAGACTTCTTGAGTAATGCCTTCTTGTTAGTGGCAGTCTCACCCAAGAGGGGGGTGAACTGAGTGAGTTATAAAAATCTTGTGAATTTAAAACAATAAGCTAACTGAAATAGAGAGTGTGAGTTAGAGAGATTTCAATGAAGAAAGAGGACACAAAATTTATATTGGTTCGATCTCAACCACTTGATCTATGTCCAGTCCTCAGAACACCTCTAAGTATTCCACTATGTTCCAAGATTAATCAGGCTCTTGGTGCCGCAGTATAGCAATTGATTCGCTCAATCACTCCCCCTTACTACCCGTAAGGTTATAATCCTTCTCAAGAGTCCACACTCTTGAGTTTCACACAGAATGTTATTTACGATGATAGATATAGACTCTCTCACAGAGTAATTAAATGAGAAACACTGAAGCTCAGTATATGCTAGAACAGAGTATTGAATGTAATAGTAAATAATTAGCAGAGGGTAGCTTGTGTATTCAATCTATTCATTTAATGCTTCTTCGCACCTTTTATAGTTGAGGTAGTTTAATAACCGTTAAACAGAAGAGCTTCTAGCCGTTGAGAGTTCAGTTGCGTGTTTTCCCAGTTGCAATGGTTCTCGCCATTAATGCTTCTGACATGGTAGGTTATAGGCTACTAAGCAACCATTGGAGAGCTGTTGAGTTCTTCTTCGTAATCTGCAATAGTACTTTAATTCAATAAGTTTCTCTTTGCAGAGTAAGACTTAGATCAGACTGAACAAATGATAAGATGAATATTCACAGTTTAAAAGTAGAATCAATCAGTTGCTAAATGTTTTGAATAATAACTGGACATCTTGATCGAAATAATGATCGATGACTGGTTGATCGATCAAGTTATCGATTATTTAGAGTGAGAACTTTTGACACAGGTAACTATGTTTATCGATCAAGTGATGGATCATTGATTTATCGATCAAGTGATCAATAAAAGGAAACGATGACTTCATAAAGATATGCAGAGAATAGGAAGCTCAAGGTCTCTTTTGATTATGAAATTCTTTAAATAGAGAATTAAAACAAATATAAAGGCTGAGAAAAGCTTGAATGAAATAGACAACATATTTTGAGAATCATCACAACTGATTGAAGTTTTACTGAAATCAGTCCATGATCGAACAAGTGATCGAACACTTGTTAATCGATTAGGCTATCGATAAATAGAGTGATATGGAAATAGATTTTCAAGGAATAATGATTAAACACTTTATTGATAAATAGATGATGGATAAACTTATCGATAAACAATAAAGAAAAGTATATTCAGTGAAAACACAGACTATATAAATTATCAAATAAATGATCGATCAAGTGATCGATAAAATAGAACAAAGAGACTTAGTCCTGTAAAGACAAGGGACTGATTTATCGATCACGTTATGTGAAAAATAGAGCATACACGTAAACGGGTGATTGATCATATTATCGATAACTGGATTATTGATCAAGTGATCAAAAAACCATGATTTAAAGACAAGATACCGATGATCAGTCATTTGATCGATAATTCATTGATCAATCAACTGATCGATAAGCCACAAGGATAACAACCTGCATATTGAGTGGGTTATAAAGCAATGTTCGATCACGTTATCAAAAAATCACTTATTGATAAATTGATCAGTAAATAGTGATTAAGACAAAATATAAAGTAAGTAGAGTGCTTTACCATTTATCTGCCTCCTCATCGATGATTTATTTATCAATCATGTGATCGATAAATGCTTACTAGACTTGTGTCCTATTATCAGATAGTTATTTGATCATTCGATTATCGATCAATTGATTGATAATTTTCTGCAGACTTTTATATATAACTGAGTTAACAATGATCGATCAATTGATTGATCAACACATTATTTATCAAGTTATTGATCAATGTTTTTGTTTACTTACTTGTTTGTATAGAAATATTATCTATCAAGTTATTGATAATCCCTTGATCGATCAGGTGATCGATCAACATAGATTCCTTAATTTGTTATCATCAAAACCATAATTCTAACATTCTCCCCCTTTTTGATGATGACAAAACAAAGGTGAGGAATAGCATTAGATAACAATAGGAATCACATCACAAATACAACAAGGACTCTCGATAGATCAAAGTAGGACAGAAAAGCAACACACAAAAAATGAACTGATAAGGGTGAACTGTCAGAATTCATAACATCAGAAAACAAGGTACATAACTGTCATAAAACAACAGTAAAAACAAGAAACTAAACCAAGCAGATTCCTTCTCCCCCATTTTGTCAACATCAGAGAACAGGAAGGAATAGAAATAGTAGGCATGAGAAGTAGAATAGGAAGAGGGGGAGGTTGAGAAAGTGGAGAGAAGGGTGGAAAGTACAGAGAAGGGATTGGCTGTGGAACAGTTATAAAAGCTAAGGTGGCAAGAGGAGTGGGAGAGGTAGAGGGTACAGATGGTGAGGTAGAAACAGGAGAAGTGGGTATAGGTGAAGGAGGTGGTGCAGGCTCAGGGTGAGGAGGAGATAGTGAGTGAGAGAGTAAATCCTCAAAACTAAAAGAGGTGTTGGGCGCAAAGAAGTTGTTGTAGAGAGAGGCCACCATCCCTTTGAGCTCTCTGATCTCTCTATCAACATGATCAAATCTCTGAGAGACTTCCTTTTCCAAAACTATCATTGCTTGTCGATGAAGATCCAGAATTTTGGAAATGCCCTCAAATTTTCTGTCGAAGACTTCCCTATAGTCTCTTGTAGTGGCATAAACTCTTCTCTCAAATTCTTAAAGTTCTGCTTGAAACATCTCCCTGATTGATCTTTCTAGAAAAAATGGTCCAGGGGTATGAGAGGGAGCTGCAGTGGATTCGGCCTCATCCTGGGTTCTAGAAGTGATGGCAGCTGGTTGCTTCCCTTTATCTTTCTGAGTCATCTTCTGTGAGGGTCTGAAGGGTAAAGGAATTATTATTTTGTTGAGCTGGGTGATACCAAAAGCAGGAACTTTTGTCTTAAGTTTTCCGGGCTCAAAAGGGGCGATGTTATTTGCTGGAAGGATGTAAGTGGCCAGTTGAGGATAGGGAATTGGTGTAGACTTGGATTTGTTAAGGACAAAATCCTTCATCTCATTAAAGATCAAATCCCCTATGTTGATCTTTTCCCCACTAATTATACTAGCCAGTAGCAAATAATCATCTTGAGTCAGATGTGAAAAACTCCCAGACTTGTTGATCATGCTCCTCGAATAGATATAGTGGATTATTCTATAATAATCACACATTTACTCAGGTGGAAAGTTTAGTTCATCGGGGTAGTCATCACTTTGCATCAGAATTTTGTAAGCTTTAATGTCATTCATAATACCTCCTCTCACAAACTCTTGGGTTCCTAGCAGTTCATTCAGCTTGGCACTAGAAATGTGGAAGGTTCAGCCTCTCAATTTAACTCTTAGATAATCATTAATCAGATTATCCTGCTCATCATTTTCTTCCACAGATTCCATATTACAGTAGAACCTCTTAATCATCTCAGGACAATACTCTCCTCCAATAATCAACCAATTCGAATAGTATTCCAGGGTGTTACTCAAATCCAGATTAATCTGTTTATTTTTCTTCAGACTCTCAATATCCACAGAAACCACAGGACATAATTTTTTATTTGCAAAATCTATCTTAAACTTAGCTGAATTTACATCATTATCTAGGTTCCCAATCAACAGCTCAGAAAAATCAGATGGGATACCTTCGGTAGGAATTTGACGTGACACACCTTCACTGGCTCTCTGCTTTCTCTGTCTTGGTTGCTTGGGGATGGGAACTCTCAAGGCAGCCTCTATAGCTTTCTGAACTGAAGCTTCCTCATCAGATTCTGTTTCACATTCCTCGATGACTATTAGTAGCTTGGATTTTGACCGGGGAGATTTTCTCTAAGGACTGGGTTGCTCTTCGGCCCGACTTTCTCGTATTTTGAGGACTTCTCTTTTCTTCGAAGATTCTTCCCTCATTTTCAATCTGTATCTTTTCTTTGTACCCGAGGGAGTAGTATCTTTGGATTGAGTTTGTTTCTTTGTGCTTTCTTCACGCTCAACATTCGGTTGCTTGACTCTCGCCATTTTCTGTTGGACCAAAGGATTCTGAGGATTTAATCGGTTAAGGGACTGTTTGATGAGTATGGTAGAGAACAAGTGAGCTTCAGGGTTGGATTCAAGTGGAAAGGGGCCGGAAATTTAATGGAATAGTGAATTTGGGACTGTTGCATAGGAACAGGGGAACACTTTTTTTGAGTTAAGGTTTGATAACTGATGTGGGGTTTTAAAAAACAAAAACGTTATAGGCACTAAAATTATTGATAATCTTATCAATCAATAAGTGATCAATCACGTGTTTAAAAAATATGAAGAGCACACAAGAACACTGAAGACAATTATCGATCAAGTTATCGAATAAACAATTATCGATCACGTTATCGATAAACGTTAATAAAGGAAATGCGTACCTAGTCTGATTTATCGATCATTTGATCGATTAACAGTTTATCGATCAGCTTATCAATAATGCTTACCAAATTGAGTGAAATGTCTCAAATCCCTGTTGCCCCTAATCGATGTGTTGATCGATAATTAACTTATCAATTAGCTTATCGATAATATTTCTTCTGACTTTGTTCTTTCTCCTCACATGCTTCATTTATCGATTAGTTGATCGATAAATTATCCCTGCCTGGCAGTATGATTATCGATGTCTTTATTGATCATTCCATATCTGTTTATCTCTGTTTTTCTTTGACAAAACAGAGCTTCCTGCAAAACAAATTTCTATCTACTCTAATGCTTAAGTTAGTCTTTTAATCATCAAAACATTAAATCTAAAGATTCAAACAAGAGATTTCTTACAACTCATTGGGATTTACCATTCCTAATTCGCTTCCAAAGTAGTTGAATTTCTGTTGATCGAGAGGCTTTGTGAAAATATCTGCTATTTGATATTCGGTAGGAATGAATTCTTCTTTTACATCTTTCTTTTGAACATGATCCAGAATGAAATGATGTCGAACATCAATGTGTTTAGTTTAGGCATGATGAACTGGATTTTTGGACAAGCTTATTGTACTCGTGTTGTCACACAGGATTGGAATCTCTCTCAAATTAATTCCCAGATCCTATAGTTGTTGTCTTAACCATAGAATCTGAGCACAACAGTTGGCAGTGGTAACATATTTTGATTCTATAGAGGAAATTACCACAGTATTCTGCTTTTTGCTTGACCACGAGACAAGGCACCCTCCAAAGAATTGACATTGTCCACTGGTACTCTTTCTGTCTATCTTATAACCTCCATGATCTGTGTAACATCCCAAATTTTGGCTCATAGATACAAGTAATAGCACAAGGAAAGGATGATTACTAAGTCTAATGCAACGAAAGTCCCGGAGATCCCTCAAAAGAAAAAAGAGATTTTTCAAGGGCAAATGTGTAAAACAATAGTGTTCGGGGACTAAAGAATGACGAATTGGAAACAACTAAGGGCCAAAGGTTATGCCAAAAACTTGTAAGAGATGGTTTCGAAGGTTAGGCCTAAGGAGGGGCTAAATTGCAACGAAAAGATTCCTAGGCCAAGTAGGGACCTAATTGTGAATAATAAAAATTTTGGTCAATCAATGTTCGAAGTTATCGAAAATGGCCCAAATGTTTCAGAAAAATTCCAAAAAAATGGGAATAGGATCCCAAAGTCAATATAAGGCTAGAAATGACGGAAATGCCCTAAAGTCATTTCAGGTTTTTGAGCAATTTGAGATAGTAACTCAAATTGAATTATTTAAGGCACGAGACGGCCTTAAATAATAAGGAAAAACTGGGGAACAGTAGTTGAGGAATTTACACAGATTATAAAATTACTTCCAACCCCAGAAACTGACAAGGCTAGCTTTAATTGAATTTAAAGCCTATTTATACCCTATCTGGGGAAAGTCAAATTTCCTGTCTATGGTTTGACTTTGGACTTGAGAAAAATTAGAGGAATACCCTGTGATGAAAGGGAAAGAATGAAACCCAAAGACAGATCAACAGAGTTACGAGCCGATAAGAATGAATTCGGCAAAATCGACTCCGATTGAATATTAATTATTAATATTTTGGGAAAATGAGAAAGAAGAATGATTCCCCTATGAATGTATTAGAAGAGTATGGGAATGTATTTTGAAGATGAAAAATGTGCTAAACCATGTCCCAGAGGTATCGGGTAAGTCAGGACCCGAGAAAGTACCTATTATGATGTAAACCGGTAAGATAGGTGGAGGAATATTTTTGGATGAATTTATGCACGAATTTTTTTTCCTCCCTATCATATTGCCATAGGGGCATGAGGATATGTGTGGAAATGTGTAAAAAGATTAAGAACATATTAGGATTAAAGAAAGGATTTTAAGTAAGGTGATTAAGAAGTTTAATCAAGGTAATTAAGAAAGTTAACCATGGTTAAGTTAATTAACCATGATGACATAAGCCTAAGATATTTAGCAAGATTTCTTGATGAAGAAGCCAAGATCAAGGGCTAGGACTAATTTGAAAATCAAGGGCCAAGATCTAATCTTGCAAAATAAGATCAATGGCTAGGATTTGTCAAGACTTTTTATAAAAATCTTCTCTCCCTCCCTTATGATATTTTCGTCCACCATGAGAGAGAGGAGAGGGAAAAAGAAATGGAGAGAGGAAGAAGGAGAAGAGGAAGAACTCATGATCCTAAGGCCATCCAAGCTTCAAATCAAGGTATGTTCATGGATTTTGATCTAGTTTCTACCTCCCTTGGTATTTTTGAGCTTAGATGTTGGTTTGGTTGGGTTTTTCATGGTTGAAACCTAGGGGGGAGGTGCTGCACGAAATTGTTCAGAATGGGAGAAGATGATATTGATATTAGAAACTTGTTTAAAGGCTTGAAAACAACAAGAATCAATTGGTTTGATATTGATTCTTCAAGAAATCCAACTTCCCCTTTCATTTGTGTATGATTCTGCCATGGCTGGTTCTTTATGTTGGGTCTGGAATTTGATGATTTTGATGCTTCCAATGAGTTTAAATGATGATTTTGTGTAGGGATATATGTAGAAAACATGTTTGGAAGCATTAGAATTGAAAATGGAAATTTTGGACCTAAGGCACCTTTGTTTCGGCCAAACCAGAACAAGGGGGAAGGAGTTGGATTTTGATTGTTTTGAACTTAGAAATGGATTCTATATACAAAATTATGTGGGAATAGCATGTGGAATTAATTTTAGAATGATTGAAAATAAATCTCAAAAGTTAGAAACAAAGTGTGATCAAGTAAGAGCCAAGTGTGGAATAGGTTGATAACTTGGTCCTAATTGATGTTTCGCTTAATGTGTTGATGTGTTTAGGACCTTGGAACATCCAAGGGGATGTCTTGTTTATGTCAACCAAAGGCTCAAACACTTGGAACGTTAGGGGAAGCAAACGGAAAGCAAGAGGGAAGCTATGTTACAACGTAGTGAACTTACCTATTTTGTGTGCTTGATATGTATGCTTGCATGATGTTATTATGTTGCCATGATGTGACTAAGTTATGATGAAATGTTGCAAAGTTATGTTTGCAAGTTTATGTTATGTTTTGCCTTGGCAATATGTTATGAAAGCATGAAATGCTTTAGCTTACTTTCCATGGCATTCCTATGATGATGTTGTGATAACATGTCGTGCATTTGCATTATGTCTTGCATGCTTATGGGTAGTGTTTGCTACTGAGATTCTCCCAAATCTCACCCTCTCTTAACGACCCCTAATAGGTATAAAGGGCATGGAGGAAAAGTCAAGGATGAGGAATGCAGGATTGATGGAAGAAGTCAAGAACATGTTATGGTCTTATAACATGTTAAGTTATAACATAGTTTATCAATTTATGTTTGATATGCCATGTATGTGGAATGATGATATTAAATGTTCATGATATGTAAAATGGTATGAGATTATGTATGGAGATATTATGGGGATTTATAGCATGACAAGAGGTGGAGAATTAAATTGTTTATAAAGATTGAATTAAGTTGAAGGGATAGAATGAGTCACGAACTGGTGCTAATGATGAGGCAGATCAAATGAATGAATTTAGCTATGAAATTGGTGACTATATAGTACACATCCTAATCTTTAAAACAAGTAGTAAATAATGAAAAATGGATGTGTATGCTAAGAGATATGGCTGTTCAAAGTCAAGACAGGATTTTGGAAAGTACTGTTTTGACCACTTGAACAGTAATATTTAACGAATAAACTGTACTAATTGGCAAGGTTTGACCCCTGAAAGTTATTTTTCCCTTGTAGAAGATTGAAAGAGCTTTAAGTGAAAATTGGAATGCTCCGTTCTGATTTTTGTAGAATTGGTTATGATTTTTCAAAGTTGGACCTGAAATCTGGAGTTTAAACAATGAAAAGTAACCTGAGTAATTATGTTGAAAATTTTAATCCACGGGCTTGTACTTTGATCTGCTTGAACCATAACACTTACAAATGCGTACTCTGAGGGTTAAAGGTAGGATGTTTCAATCTGCGTCTAAGTATCTCATTAGATTTTCTCCTCCCTTCTTTGGATACCAGATTCCCAAATTTTATGTTCCGATAAGGTATCTGAGGATTCGTTGGACGACTTCTTTGTGTGATTCTTTCGGGGCTGATTGATATTTTACGCACATTCCCACACTAAGTTGAATATCTGGACTGCTTGCAGTGAGATAGAGTAATGAACCAATCATTCCTCTATATTTGGTCAGATTCACATCCTTGCCCTTTTTGTCTGCATCTAGAGAGATGGTTGAGCTCATAGGAGTTTTTACACTTTTGGCATTTTCTAATCCAAACTCCTTCAGATACTTCGTCTAGGCTATAAATATGCCATTTTTCTTTTGCTTGATTTGCAACCCCAGAAAAAAGTTCAGTTTTCCCATCATCGACATTTCGAACTATCCCTGCATTAGCTTGGCAAACTTTTTACAGAGATCCTCATTAGTAGCTTTGAAAATAATATCATTCACATAAATTTGAACAATCAAAAGTTCCTTTCTACTTCTTTTAATGAAAAGTGTAGCGTCCACTTTGCCTCTTTCAAAACCTTTTTCTATCAGAAAATTGCTAAGGCATTTGTACTAAGCTCTAGGAGCTTGTTTTAAACAATATAGAGCCTTTTTCAGTTTGTAAACATGATTAGGGAAGTTTGAATCTTCGAAACCAGGAGGCTATTTGATAAAAACTTCTTCTAGAATATAACCGTTCAAAAATGCACTTTTAACATCCATTTGATATAATTTGAAATCTTTTATGCAAGCAAATGCTAAGACTACTCGTATGGCTTCCAATCTAGCTACTGGAGCATATGTTTCCTTATAATCAATACCTTCTTCCTGACTATAGCCTTTAGCTGCTAATCTGGCTTTGTTTCTGATGATTTGCGTAGGTTCATCGAGCTTATTTTTGAATACCCATTTGGTGCCTATAACCGAATGATCATTAGGTCTGGGTACCAATTCCCAAACTTGATTTCTCTCAAATTGGTTTAGCTCTTCCTGGATTGCAACTATCTAGAATTCATCGGATAGAGCCTCGTCAACATTTCAAGCTGTTCAATCTTCAAATACATAGTGATAAAATTATTGTCAAACTGACTTTCCATAGCCACCATCTCCCCTTCCACTTGGCTCATCTTATTATCTAGGGAAGCTATCTTGCTGTCACTCTTAGATATTTGGCTAGACAAGTTCTTAATTCCTTTCAGGATAATTTGCAGCTCACTGCTTCCACTACTTGGTTGTTGTTAAGGATTAACCAGAACCATAGCAGTAGAGGGATTAGGTCTCCGATAGTTACTTGAGGAACCACCTTAGTAGTTATTTCCTTGATAATTCCCAACTTGACCCTAATTGTTGCCTCCTCCCGCTTGAAGTAAGAGTGATCCTTCCACCCGGGGTTATAAGTATTAGAATATGGATCCTATTTTTGGTATTGGTTGGGCCTCTATTGATACATAGTAGATACATTTTCAGTGGGACTGATACAATCTTTAGTTCTATGTGTTGGGGAGTCACATATGCTGTAAGAAGCAGTGACCAAGGCTAGAGGCTTAGTATGAGGTTGGTTGCTCCTTAGATTCTAAACTGTGGAAGCCAATTTAACTATGTCTTGGGCTAGTTTGACAAGAAATGGGTCTCTATCTCCCTTGTACCCTCTAGCATCTCTAGGGCTCACATATTGGCAGTTCAAGGCAAAGGTGAGATTTAAGGCCTAAGCAGCTTGTGGCTCTATTAACTCAACTGATCTATTAGCTGCAGGATATAATACTTCAACATCATGTGGCAACAAACCATTATAGAAATATTGAACAAGGTGCTCCTCAATAATCTGGTGGTTCAGGCACTTGGTAAGCATATCTTGGAATCGGCTCCAGAATTGAAAGAAAGTTTCTCCTTCCTTTTGCTTATTAGAAGATATCTCCTTCTAGTAGTGAAGATCTTAGTAGATGGAAAGTATTCGTCAAGAAAAGCTATCCTCAATGTAGTCTAAGATTCATACAGGTTGTTGATATATAATGGGAAATTCATATACCACTCTTTGGCTTTCCCTTCCAGAGATAGGTGCAAAACTTTCCAGAGCACATCTCCAATCCTTGGCTCAGTTGGCTTTATAGACAAGCAATGCATATGGAGATACTTTAAATGAGTGTATGGATTTTCACCTGAAAAACCATTGAACTTAGGAAGTGAGTGTATTAATTGACCTTTAAGTTCCAAATCATTTTCAAAAATAGGCAATGTACCGCCAAAGGCTCAAAATTAGCATTAGACTGAGTAAGGCCTTTAATGGTTCTTGATTAAGCTCAAATTGTTTATACTATTTGATGACATTTTCTATATTTTTGTTACACTTTTTGGCTCATTTTAATAATACTTGTGCTTAATTGAGATTGAGGGTCTTTGTTCTGAGTTAGTGTTATTTGAGGGTAAAATTATCATATTTGTTCATTAATTGGATTTAATTGATTTCTGGGACAATTGATACCTCAAACTATTTCTTTTTATTTCATGTAGGAATGAGCCAAGAGGGAATTTTTTGGGTTAAGGGAATAAACTCTAAAAATTCTAAGAACAAAGATAGAAGCTTTAAGGGGTTTAGGGGTTACTTGAATTATGTTGTTAATTTTATATGGAATGGCTGGTAACCTTTTATTAAGTTCCCTAATAGATTTCTTCACAAAATTTGGTATGCTTAAAGTTCACATCATGAGCTTTAAATCAATAGGTAGCACATTAAAAATGACCAACTATATGATTTTTAATGATTTTTCAAAATTAAGGATCAAAATCTGGAAAAAGGGTTTTTGCTAAATGGACAGAGGTGACTTTCACAAAAGCCTAACACTTTTTCAAATAGAATTGGTTACAAGATTATTTTTTTCTTGAAAGAGCATTCAAAAAGCTTTTTATAAAATTTTGAACCACTCTATTTCAATTTTTTTAGATTAAGTTATGAATTTCTGAAGTTGAACCAGAAAACTGCATTTTTACCTGATGAATAGTAAAAATCCAAAAGCAACGTTTTTGTGATAAAATTGAGCCCAAGACCATCCAATGTGGTCTAAAATAGTTTTAATTGAATCCTAAGTCGATACGATAGTAAGGTGTAATATTTTTGGTATCAAAGCAGAGGTTCTGGCATAGGATAGAATGCTCTACTTGATTTTATGCGTTAGATATCAGGGTTGGTTGAGGAGAAACTGACAAACATTTACAGGAATTGAGATGGAAAACACAATGGATTGGGACACTAGATCTGAGAAGTTAATTAATGATCAGGATGTTAACATGATCAATCTCACAAAAGAGGATCTAGTGGGATGGACTATAGGGACTACTAGCCCAGGATACTCAACAAAAGGGTCCAACAATTATCTAGAGCATTGGGCTAACCTTTTAGGGGTTACTGTTTAGGATTTAATGAACAATCCTGGATCCCGTGACCCGGTGGATCCTGTAACTGGTTTGTATCAGGAACTAGTGGACCTTAGTTTTTACATTTAGTCTTGTAGACAGCCTGTTACCCCAAGTGTATACCCAAGTGATATCCTCCGACCTAGTATCAAGCCAAGGATACCCCAACACCCACAGTACCTATGCTTGTTTTGACAGAGCCTAAGATTCGTAGTCAGGATCAGCTGAGAGAGAAGTTAGAATTCTTGGGTTAACATATCAAGAATGAAGAGGATCACTAAGACCTGAACACTTATCTAGATTACCTTCAGGGAGTAAAGGTGTTTGATAGAACCCGATCTTTATATGGTTTTCTCAAATGTTTTCTAATGTTTTACAACAATTTTACCCTTATTATGCATGCATTTATATCCATTTGATTACATTGAGTCATGCATTGCATTTTGCTGTTTAAGGGGTAAAAAAGGGTCATTTTTCTCTTCTAAATTTTAATTGACTTGATATGTAATCAATTGGTCTTTACAAAGCTCTTTGTTGTGATTTTCAGGCAATTAGAGAAGGACCCAAGAGTCATAATAGAGCATGGATGGAGCTAAAATGTCACAAGGACCAAAACACAAAAGTTAGGAGTGTTCTGCCTCCCCAGCTCGTGACATGGACTACTTAGGTTACGACTTGGATGCCATTTTACTAAAACCACGCGTTTTGGACCTGAGTAAAGATGTGAGCTCTATGTCTTCCCAAGTCATGACAAGAAACATCTCAGGTCATGACCTGACCCCCCTGAGTCACGACCTTACATTCCTGAGGTCGCGACCTGAGTGCGTTAAGTGAAGCTGTGTGTTTTGGAATAGGTTTTTGAGCTTCTATACCTAAGAAGGATAGCCACCACGAAAGGGAACTCTTCCATTCTGCAGATTTGCACAAGGTTGAGCCACCATCATCTCCTCTCAAGTCTCAATTGATCCTACACTCAAAACTTCAATTTTTCTTTATCTCTTCATCATTTTTTGTATTTCTAAACCGATCAAACCACTCCAACACCCTTCTTCTCCATTTGCTAACCTTTTTTTTAGCTTTAACCATGGCTATTTATTCCTGGAGCGATTACGATTGGTTTAAAGGCGTGAGAGGCTAAACCCTTAGCCTCTTGGTGATGGAAGATAAAGCTTGAGCCGAAGGACTTAATCGGGATTTTCTTTCTATAGTCTAAATCATTGTTTAATGCTGTGTTGAATTTTTCTAGATTTAGGAACTTTCTACACTTGTATCAAACTTGGTTTATGATTATAAATCTTGTGTTTAACTATTCTATTGTATTTGGATTGGATGATGTTAATGTTGATTAATCTATTTTAATATTTCAGTTTGAATCCTTGTGTTCAGTTTGATTATCAGTGATAATTGTTGATTAATCTGAGTGCTTGGCATTTGTGGCTGTTGATTGACATTCAGAGGGCATTTGCATCATTCATTCATTTACACTCTAAGTGGTTTTCAGCAGTGTCTTAAGAGGTGTTAATTAACTTTGATTAAAGTGAGTTTTCATTAATTAAGACATTGGACCCAAGTGATTACTTGGGTTTTCTTCAGACTTAGAGGTTTTCTAAACTCCAAATCATTCTAAAGAGCAGTATAGCTGAGCTTTCATCATCAAGAGACTGTTTAACCATAACTTCCCTTTTAATCCAAAACATTTCTTCATTCATTCAAAATACCAAAAATAGTTAATTTTCTGTACTTTACATTTGTTGCACCACTTTTAAAACAACTAAAACCCCCCTTTTACAATGTTTTTGAAATCTAATTTAGACTAGGATTTCCAATAACAGCTCCTGAGAAGAATGACGACTGGTTGCATCCTATACTGCATTTTATCTGGTGCAACTCTCTTTCTTGTTGATCTAGAAGGCAACAGTCTGGCACATCGATCAATGGTACCATTGCTGGGGAGCCATTGATTTGGTTCCCTAGTAATTGGTTTCTCCTCACTTTGTGATTTGGGTCGATTCTCGTAGAGTTTTAGTTTTTGAACTTAAACCTTGCATTTCATAGCATCAAAAGTTTTGAGAAATAGAACCAAATATCTTGTTTTTCTATACAGTTGCATTTGCATTTTTTGCATAGCATTTTGCATTTATTCTAACTTGATCCTGAGTGTTTTAGCCAATTGCTTGAAATTTTGAACTTGTGCATAGTTGTTTAGCATCTGGTTGAAGTACTTAGTATTTTTCTTCAAAGATTTTGCGAAAATAGCTCTCTGTGACCTTGAGTCGTGACCTCACATATTTGGTGTCGCGACCTAAGTGGTTGAGTCACGACCTGACTTGTGGCTTGTCGCGATCTCAACTGCTGTTATCCAGTGTTGCTCTCGGTCTGTTTAAGTTGTGACCTGGGATTTTACAAGTCGCGACCTCGACTTGCTTTTCTTTCAGGGTTGCTTTCTGTTCATTTGAGCCGCGACCTAAACTTTTTCAAGTCACGACCTAATCTGGTTTTCCACTGAAAATCTTCCTGAGTGTCCAAACTTACTCTTTTTGCATAACTTTGCTTTCTGCACATACTTTGAGAGTGTATAGCACTTCATACACCTCAAACTCATTGAGCATTATTTGAAATCATTGAGTTTGCCTCAATTTTGAACTACACACTTGGTAAATACAAGGTTTTGAACTTACATTTTTCTTGAACTCTATCTGTGCTTAAATTCTTGAGTAATTGTGCATGCCTAAAGCGCATAGAGGCAGGGGAGGTAGACCTACCGCATCTCGTAGCCCACCTATTTTAAGAGACCTAGCCTATTCATCTAGTGAGAGTGAGGAAGTAGAAGAAGGAATTATGGCTGAAGTACCTCCTCACCAAATGGTAGGAATGAGAATGGTAACCATAATAGACCTAATAATAGTGGTAATGAGGGGCAAGGAGAAAATAATGGCCAAAATAAGATTAATGAACAACCTAGGGTAGAACCATTAAGGAACTAACTCAATCTAATGGGAACTTTGAACCTATGCCTGGTGCTTTTCCTACCTTCAATGCAATTTTGAAATTAAAGGTCAATTGATTCACTCATTGCCTAAGTTCCATGGTCTTGCAGGAGAAAACCCATACTTGCACCTCCGGACTCTTTATATGCAATGTTTGTCCATGAAGCCAGTAGGAGCCAGTATTGATTACGTCATGTGGAAGGTTTTTCACTTATCTTTGGAAGGCAAAGCTAAAAAATGGTACATGAACCTGCCACTCTCTGTGGACAATGCCTATGAGTCATGGACCAGTTTGAAGAAAGCATTCTTGGATAAATACTTTCCCTCTATAAGATTTCAGCTGCCCGCAAGGAAATTTCATCAGCTAAGCAAGGCCATTTGAGACATTCTTTGAATTTTGGAGTCAATTTCATGAGATGCTTACCGTTTCCCAACTATCAGATTCTTGAGGAGCACTTGGTGCAATATTTCTACAATGGTTGTCAACATATGATGCACAAGTTTTGGATGCCGCTGCTAATGGGTCTATGGAAAATATGGAACCAAGGGTTGCATGGGAGTTAATAAGGACCTTTGCTCTTAATAGACAACATGTGAAACAAGAGATTCAAGAGACCCCAATTTGAAAGAGACCCCCTCTTGGTCAAGTTAGCACAAGACATGTCTAAACTTGCCAATACTGTTGAGAGTCTCCATTCCAACAAGACTCAATCCCTTGCATTAGTAGCTACAAGTTGTGAATTTTGTAGTTTACCAATGCATACTACTACTAATTGCCCTGGGCTGGTTGAAGAAGTGAATGCCATGTACCAACGAAGAGAGGGCAATATCAAAAAAGGGACCCCTACTCAAACACCTACAACCCTGGTTGGAGAGATCATCCAAACTTCAAATGGGGTAGGGGAGCAAATAGACCAAACCAGTTCCAAGGCAATCAGTTCCACAATCCTGGGGCCTCCTCAAGCACATTTCTAGATCCTTCAAGAGCAGTGGTGACAACTCCACCTAAC